>NC_052504.1:98333756-98398769 GCF_014356525.2 Nilaparvata lugens
CATTATAGTCTAAATGAAGCCTCAAAGGTAATCCTGTGTGGCAGGAAACGAATCAAATAAAAGATAGAAAAATGAGGAGTATATAGAATCTTACATTAATAGTATACAACATATTTAAAAACTACAAAATTTCAAGACAGAATTAAGAGAAAAAAGATTATTGAAACTAAAATAATAAATCATATTGCAAATTAAACAGGTCTTTGAGCGGGCAGCAGATTCCAAATGATAATTATCGATTCTTCAGTCAACAGATGAAGCCATGCAAAATATAAGTGCTATGACACAATATAATTACATAAATAATTCAAATTCTCAACTATACAAAAACTAAATCAAACATGAAAAACAAAATATCATGAGCATTATGTTATTTACATTACAAGGAACTTACCAATGAGAGAATAGTGCTAACAGCTTCAGAAGGCGTATGGTTATTAGTGACTACTGTGCTTCCCAGGTATTTAACAATAAAGACATACTATGAAAATAAAGTGAAATCCAGTGACCACGTGTGGTGTAAGCGGACGAGTAATAATTATATTAATAGTGGATTTATAAATAGCTTATAGCAGCTGTCAGATTCAGATAATGAACTATCTCATTCCCTCCAAAAAGCTTCTCTGTTATACAGTAGATGATTTACTCGCGAGATTCAAATTCATATTTATTTACTTTACATGAACAGTAATACATACTATACAGATAATTGTCATATAATACATACAGGAACAAAAACAAAACAAAATAGAAAACAGAGTATTACATAATAAAATGACCAAATCCAGAATTAAAGAAAGGTTAGAGCAAATACATACAATTAATTAATTACAGTAGTCACTAAGCTCAAAAATATACAAAAATACGTCCCTAGCCTCTAAAGGGCAAAGAACTGTCATCTAGAACATAAAATGTACACAATGGAACTTACATATTGCAGCGACTTATTTTCAATACTGAACCATTTATAAATTTTATTCCGCTGCAGTGTGTAATATGTGATCAAATTTATGAATTAAGTTATTTAACTATGTACACTCTACAATAGGTATGCTTTAATTATAAAGCATATACATTTTTCTTCTTATTTATAACCATAACTTAAAGGATGAATCCTCGTCGAAAAACAGCATAAATATAGTCAAAATGGCCATGGGAGGGAAATATTATATTTTATTAGTATTACAGTATATGAACCAAACAGTTATACTCAAACAAATCTGTTCCAAGAACGATTCATATTAATATACTCACAAATATAATAATGTGACTAAGCTAGTTGATGTTAATAAGGCTCTTCATGTATTTATTCTGTGAGCTTTTGTATGTAAATAAATGAATAAATAATAAAAATTCCTCATTTTAGTTGTTTAGGCCTACCTTCTCAACTAACAATCTCATTCTTTTTAAATCTCATTCATAACTGTCGTTTGTATCAAAAATTAATATAACTTTACCAAAACTATTAAAAAATACGCATGTAACAGAGTAGATCTATTGATAGCTGATTAGCTGTTCAACATAACTACTGTAATGATAAGTTATACAGAATGATGAATCTCTCAAATTATTAATAGAATTATATATCTTGTTTTTCTCAAATTGGTCATTCATTATTGAATTGTATTCTCAACCATTCTTCTAAGATGCAGCTGAAATAGTTTCAATTGCGTCAATTTTCTTATCGCGATTGTGATAAAGGTGATGAATTTAATTTTTGAGAATAATTTGTGAGGAGTGTAAACAACAATATTCTTCTGTGCATGATATTTATTGGAATAGATTTGTGAATAAATATCGAGCGCTTTAGGGACTTGGTAGGTATATACAATAATTATTATAAATATAGTGATGTTTATCAATGCAAGTGGACTGTATTTTAAGGGTGAAGAGCAGGAGATAATAGAATAATAATTTGTAGCATAAGGTAAGGATAGTTTTTATAGATGAATAAAATATTGTAATATCTGGTAAGTTACCTGCGGTATTGTACTAGAGTAGTTAAGCTACTCTATTTTTAGAGAAAAAATATATAAGTAGATGAATAATTGCTTAAAAAAAACAAATAATTCAATTGAATAACAAATTGGTACATACATGCAGTAGATAAACTAGAGTAGTATAAATTTATGTTTAGATAAATTTAAAAAATATTACCAAATGAAGAATAGCCTGAAAAAGTTGCCCCAATGATTCTAGATGAAATATGATATTCAGAGAGAATAATATGATAAATAGTTGAAGTAGAAATCAGTTAATATACATATTCAGTCAAAACATTGGAACAACACATTGAAAATTATTGAAAAATGTTGATATCAATATAACTAGGAACATACAGCTGGATCACGAGTTTAATATAATTATTATTGATAGCTGGAATGGATCATGAGCTCTATATTTTCCCTTCCTATCTCTCTCAACCATATTTTAATGTATTTTTTGTACATATAGGGTGTACAGTTATGAACATTACGGAGGATGGTTGGCATGTTTCTGTATAAAATATGTGCAATGTAATGGGTGTTTGTTGTTGAATGAGTTTTTATAAGTCTCGGAATTTCAATGCCTAATGAGTATGCTGAGCGTGTTGTGCGATTATGAGTTATTTTTTTGAACATATTGTTACTGTTTAAGCGAATGTAAAGAAGTAAACACTTGACATACAATTGTCGAATATCTAGAACATTGAACTCATCATATATTTCATTTGATGGCGTTCGAATGGGTTTATTCAGAGCTGTTTTAATAATTCGTTTCTGTGTAATGAGTAGGGGATTGAGTATGGATTTGTACGCCCCTCCATAGGCTAAAATTCCGGCAGTTATCACAGATTGGACGTAAGCAAAATAAACTTTTCTCAAATCATCTATTGTTAGGAGTTGGCGTAGGTTTAGGAATATGTAAATAGATCTCCGGATTTTGTTTTTCAAGTGGTTTATGTGGTCTGACCATTTTAATTTATCGTCAACTATAATGCCCAAATATTTATATGAACTGACTCGCTCAATGGACTCGCAGCGGCAATGAATATTGTTAGGGTTTAAACAAGAATGTAAAGTTATTGAGTCAATGGGAGGATCCTGACTTTTTCGCAGAGAAACTTCAATGAATTTGGACTTTCCTATATTGAGTGTTAATATATTTTGGTCAAACCACGCTTTCAACAGGTGTAGGTCAGTGGATGCCTTTTGATACATTTCGTCTCTATTTCTACCGGTAACATGTAGCGCTGTGTCATCAGCGAATAAGAAAAGGCTGCCAGTGAGAGGTAGTTTAGCTAGGTTATTGATATAGATTAGGAATAATAATGGTCCCAATGTGCTTCCTTGCACCACACCGTAATCAATAGAATTTAAGCTGCTCTCAACTCCCATTATTTGGACAGCCTGTTTCCTATCCGGAAACAGGATATATTTTTTATATATATATTTTATATCAGGTATATTTTTAGGTTGTAACTGTAGCGGTAGGCCAAGCCATAATTAATTGAATTTTGCTGAGATTTATTTATTTTTTTCATTTATTTATTGTACAAAACACTTTAATCATAATATAATTATGACCATGGAGGAAAAACTAGGGTGAGCCTGTACAACTTCTCTCCAAAATGTATATTTATTTGTACATGTACAAATGTATATATATTTTATATTTATATATATTTAATTCATTCAATCATTCAGAATAATTATTATACAACTCACAGAAAAGTACCACAGGTTAACTTACGCCCAAAACGGTTCAAATTATAATTTATACAACAGTCCAAATGTAGTTAGGTTATGTGTCACTTCAACATTCTTCAATTACACATTCAATTTACAATCCATACACATAAAAATCATTTTTAAATTGAAAAAATACTTCTTAGTTAAATAGAATTGAATTAATTACAAATAATTGGTAAATTCCAATTAAAAAAAAAACTATAAAATTTAATACCTATGTTAATTTAATATGTTTATGTTTACTATAAATTTAATTTAATTCAAATTTAAATGTTAATAAAAGTATTGTCCAAAGAATAAGATAGTTTGAGAAAATACTATTAGGCCTATTTCGCTCTTTCAATGATATTGCATAATGAAATAACTTGAAAAACTTTTAAAAAAGTCATGAAAATGTGCCAGAGGAGTCTACTGTTGTGAAATTGGCATTAAACTGTCAGCATTGCTTCAATGGGAATCATTAATGTTATCATATAAATAATGCTGACAGTTTTAGATGAATCTCTCCATAGGCCAGAAGATAAGCACCAGGATTATAAGAGTTTTGAGTTGTGGGAAGTAGAATAACTGAAAACACTACTTGATAACAGTAGTGACTAGTACAGTAGTGACTTGATAACAGTTGTGGGAAGTAGAATAACTGAAAACACTACTTGATAACAGTAGTGACTAGAAAAGAAATATCCTATCAATTTAAATTCAAAGAACTGTATTTCATAAGTAGGCCTACCTTAAAGATAAAGAAACCAACGTAATATATTGTTACAATTACATTTTGTATTCACCCCTAATGTTTGATAGTATATAAGTTATATGTCTTCAGAGTGGGTGGAATGGAATATCTATTTTTGGTATTTAACAAATTTCATAAAACAAAACAAATAATCCCTTTTTGATTGTAACATGGAAAGGGATTATTTTATTTTTGTATAAAATTTGTTAAACACCAAAGATAAATATTCCATTCCTCCCTCTCTGAAGACATAATACAATCACATTTTTACAAGTGCACGATTTATGATTTTATGGTAACGGTGGTTCAAATTTATTGCACAAGTCGCTTTTTTGTTCTAATTTTCTGGTGAATGTTGAATTATTATTGTATAATAATTTTTGGAGATATGATCTTGATTTCAAGTTCACAATATTGATCTAAAATATTAAAACAGTAGTTTATGAGACTAAAAACATCGATGTTAGGAGCAAAGCTTATAACATCAAAAAAGCTGGTGATGGATTTTGGCTCCAACGTTGATGTTCATTTAAACATTAGCATTTATAACATCTGCCAATTATTTTTTGGACTGATATTTGTGTGTGCCTTCATATAGATGCGACATCTATCGAGTTTCTCGAGCCAAACTTGAATCAATATAATCATAAAGAGTTAATAACAATTAAACTTTTACTTTTTGTGTAGTTGAGAAGTTGATATTGTGGTAATTATTCATATTGAATGAAAAAGACTAAGAAATTGTCAAAAAACCACAGAATTATTGATACTTAGAAAGACCGGTTTCGTTATTACACCAGTTTATCCCTGATAAACTGCAATTTTTTTTCATTCTTCTCATTCAAAAATATCTTTTTCATTCAATTATTAAACTTTTAATTGATTTGTGAGAAGTTTCAAAATAGCATGTATCATATAGTGTAAATAATCATAATTAAACTTCATAAGCATTCATATAGACGCGACAACTTTCGAGTTTCTCGAGCCAAACTTGAATCAATATAATCATATAGAGTTAATAATAATTAAACTTTTAACTGATTTGTGAGAAGTTTCAAATAGCATAGTTTGTAGTTTCAATAATGATAGTTGTTATATTATATTATTCTATTATTATAATATATGCAATGCACTTGCATGAGTTTATTGATTTTTTCAGAAAGGTTTAGACTGTAGGCCCAACTTCAGTTTTCTTCTTCTATTCAACTGTCATGGCCTACATGTCTCTATATAGCTACCGTATTTATTTTTCTGATTATTGGGACACAATAAAAAATATTATCAAGTACCCTCTATTTAATCAACTTGATAATAATAATTGCCATTTAGTTTCAATGTCTATAAATAATATTTATATGAAATGATTGGGTAGGCCTACTCAAATAATAAATTCCTAGTCTGTTGGAGAAGTACAGAGTTATCGGCACTGACTAATGACTGACAAGGATGGGAAGCAAATGATTAAAAAATGCTGATATAAAAACGTGAATCTCGTCACTGAATTGTAATAATATTATTTTCACACTCACATTCACATACTTGATATTCCTACAACCTATATGCTTCCGAAATTTGTAGTTGACCATATAATATTATATTCAACATAAACATAATTGACCGAACGAAGTGAGATCTATGTTTTAACTCTGATTCTCTTTCGTCTGTCTGTATGTAACGCATTTACGGCCAAAAGCGTTGATAGAAATCTATGAGATTTGGCAGGAATATTCCTTTTTTCAACTGTGATTCTATGAGATTTGGTAGGAGTATTTATTAACTGCGCGTCGATGTATACACAAGAGTTTTGAAATTTTGCATTTTGATAGGCCTAATATGAAAGGATAAGGGATTTCCTTCATACTTCGATATCACTTTAAATATCATATCCTCTGAAGATAGGATTAATCAGACTATAGAATTAATCATAATCAGTCAGCTGACAAGTGGATTATTCATTTCATGCATTACACAGATGTCTGGAGAAGCCGAGTCTATTCCTATAAGGCCTATGGTGTCAATATTTTGTTTGGCTGTCATGGTATTACTAGTAGTTCTGTGAACAGTAGACCTCACGCAGTATCCTCATCCACAAGTACCTGATTGAAACTATAGACCTTATGGAAATACAGCAATAGACTGGCTTCTCCACACATCTGTGTAATCACTTTTCAGCTGATTTATGATGAATAATTCTATAGTCTGATTTTTACTCTAATATTGGCGTATGGAGGAGGCTCCTTTTTCCTTTTATATTATCCTTGAAATGCGAAATTTCCAAAAACCTTGTATATACGTAGACGCGCAATTAAAAAAGGAACATACCTGTCAAATTTCATGAAAATCTATTACCGCGTTTCGCCGTAAATGCGCAACATATAAACATTTAAACATAAAGAGAAATGCCAAACCGTCGACTTGAATCTTAGACCTCACTTCGCTCGGTCAATGATGCGTGCCCATCAGTATCAATATTCTCACATTTGAAAAAACAAATTTAATAGGTTATTAAAAATAACATGAAAAATAATTAAATGAACTAAAAATAATGCTGAAGAAATTATAATATCTTTAAAATTTAGGGAGTTTATGATAGACTCTAAAACATTATGACAGATATTTTGGAGAAAGACTGGTATCGTACCGCTGGAACTAGAACAGGAGACACCAGATACAGAAAACTGCGTGAGGTCTACTGTTCACAGAACTACTACTATAGATGTATTATTTGTAGCTTATTTGTAAATAATCTGTCTCTTTTGTTGTTGAGTGGCAAAAAATCTACTGTAAAATGTACAGTAGAAACAGATATGTTGTTAAATTTCTCCATCTTAAGATAAAATGAAAGAGATTTTGTCAGTTCCACATAATTCATTCAAGCCAAACTATAGTTTCAATGCATATCATCATCATTGAATTGGTCGTTTTAGTTAGTCTGCTGATGATACATTGGAACTAAGGTTCACTCAATGTACCTAGAATATACTCATGTACCCAATATACCTTAATGTATTCTAGGTTCCTTGGTTGAATTGAATAAATTATGTGGAACTGACAATATCTCTTTCATTTCACCTCAATTCTACTGTATATAATTTTTTGGAGTGTGGAAAGTTTCTGATAAGAAGTCACTCTTCAAATATATAACAAAGCTCTGAAGTTTGGAAATCCCTATACTTTAGCTGTTAATAATAGCAATGAGCAATGGCATATTATATTATTGAATAGCTGAAGAAAACATGAGGATAATCTTTGGATTTTCCAAACTGATTTTTCACAAGAATTCTGCTAATTTTGTTAGATAAAAGAAAAATATGCTCTGTAAATATGCATGTATTATATGATGATTAAGATGCAAAATTAAATTTTGCATCCAAACAAAACAAAATTACTCATTTTTCAATTTGGAATTTTTCTGAATAAATCATTTATCTATTAATTAATTGTTGATCAATTAGTTAAAAAATAATATCAAATGTCAGATACGACGTAGTGTGTTTAGGCTACTCGTGACTCTGTGGTCATTGATGCACATAACAAAGCGTGAAGTAATTTTATCTTCCAAAGTTTGAGGTCACTATTTTTAACAACGCAAATATATTCTACAAAATACTATTCTTTTGATAACAAAGTCATGGTCACTGATGGAAAATATCAGTTTCTTGGAACAAATGTCAGATTATATATGTGGAATAAATAAGAGTTCATTAGTAGTCGATGAATTGTTGATTCAACAAAATTATCAATTAATAATTATTATTTTTTGTGAAAGGAGAGAAAATAAGTTTGAAAAATGTTTCATGATGAGAGTTGTTTCTTGCAAAAATTTATTTACAGAGTAATTCTTAATTATGGTAAAATAATTTAATACGTGATAGTAAAGGTAAAAATAAGAAAAAAGTTCTTATAAACATATATATCCATAAACGCTTCATTAGCGAGCTATACAGAGTGAAAGATTTCGCCCGGAATTCAGTTCCTCTGGTGAAATACACCGACGCTGAATTGTTTGGGGACTAGCTTTTGAAAAAATGATGGTGGATTCATACGGAAAACTATCTGAAAGATTGAATAAAACTAGTCTGGAAGCTGTAGTGTGAGTAGTTTTTGAGAAAAAAGTTGAAATATGCAAAAAATCCAAGTAGAAAAACACAGACTTCTACATTATTGATGCCCAATAACTTTCTTTAATGACCAGTAAACAAATAATTTGTCGCAATAAAAATTGTAAAGAATTTAATTCTGAAAAGAATTATGTAAGCTGTGTAAACTGTATTTGTTTACTGGTCATTGAAGAAAGTTATATCGGGCATCAAATGTAGAAGTCTGTGTTTTTCTACTTGGATTTTTTGCACATTTCAACTTTTTTCTCAAAAACTACTCACACTACAGCTTCCAGACTAGTTTTATCAAATTTTTCAGATATTTTTCCATATGAATCCACCATAATTTTTTCAATAACTAGTCCCCAAACAATTCACCAGAGTAACTGAATTCCGGGCGAAATCTTTCATCCTGAATAGCTCGCTAATGAAGCGTTTATGGATATATGTTTATAAGAACTTTTTTTCGTATTTTTACCTCTACTATTACGTATTAAATTTAATTATTTTACCATAATTGAGAATCATTCTGTATACAGTGGCAGTGGACCTACTGTATACATAAAATTATAAAATTTAATCATAATAAAATAAAATGAATGAATAAATAAAATACTCTTCTAAAAGAAGTCTATATAATAAAATTCGCCTCTAAATGTGATTTAGAGATTTCAATGTTCTATTGAGCCATATTATTTAATGTTATGAAAAGCTCATTAATCAATCTGTTATTTTCAAGAATAGTATTTCTTAAAGAAGGCACCGTACTCCTTCACAGGTGTGTGCACACAGGGAGCGGTCTGGAGCTCCGACTTCCAGCGGTCTCAAGAGGATACAGATATTCATATATCATAATATATCTCTATGTCCTAGATATCCTTCTGAGACCTCTCTGACCGCTGAACGCTCTCTATGTGCACATACCCTAAGAGTGAGTAGCCTATTTTTCAGTTTGAAATCACCAATTCTTTGGAAAAAGCTAAATCAGAGTTTTGGATTCTTATTCAACCATAATTTCTTAACAAAGATTATTATGGATTGCATCTAGCATGAAATGAAAGGTATTATATTTCAACCCATCAGAGATTACAAAAGGTAGGTACACGCAGTTTGGTTGAGAAAAAACTGATTAATGTTTTTCTTCCTAGCAAAAAGATTCGTATGGATAACATAAAACGAAAGGTTTTATTTCAACCCATCAGAGATTATAAAAGGTACACGCAGTTTTGATGAGAAAAAAACTTATAAAGGCTAAAAATAAACTTTCTACTGGTGATATTTTTCAAAGTTTTTCAATTTATATATCATCAAGCTATCAAAATGGAAAATTTTTCTCAGGAAAACATTTTTTTCCGATCATTACTTTTTGAGATATGAGCGACTGAAGTTTGAATTTTTTGGATAGAACATTTCAAATTCGGTAAGAGATATAAATCCATGAGATTTGGAGGATTGATTCTTCATGGTATTGTAGATCTAGTGGAACGAGAATTTTCTGAAAATATAAATTTTTTGATAAAGTTATTCAATTTACCAAAAATTACCAAAAATAGCTCAAGTTAACAAAAAGTTATTATTACTATCGTATTTAATAAAACTTTCAAGTGAAAAAACTCACATTTTTTGATGTTACATCAAGTTTTTTCACTTAAAAGTTTTATTAAATACGATAGTAATAATAATAGTGAAATCAAGATGGATAACCAACAACGAAAAAGCTATTTTTGGTCATTTTTAGTAAATTGAATAACTTTCTCAAAAGTTAATATTTTCAGAAAATTCTCGTTTCACTAGATCAACAATACCATGGAGAATCAATCCTCTAAATCTCATGGATTTATCTCTCACCGAATTTAAATGTTCTGTCCCAAAAATTCAAACTTTAGGTGCTCATATCTCACTAAGTAATGATCGGAAAAAAATGTTTTCCTGAGAAAACTTTCTCATTTTGATACCTTGATCATATACAAATCGAAAATCTTTGAAAAATATCACCAGTAGAAAGTTTATTTTTAGCCTTTGCACAGCCTTAATGTTTTTTTTTCTTATAGAACGCTAATATGGAAGCATGTGCCACATGAGTGATAATGTGCTATCAAACAGCGATATATAAAGGTACAGTATTCTGAATGAAGAAGGCTATTTCAAATCAAACCCATTATTCTCTGTTCTAGTTTAGAGTTCATTACACTTTATCAGACAACGCTATCATATCCAAATTTCTTCTTCCTATTCTCACATTTAAATTCAATCACAAATTTCATAAATTAACGACTAGCAGTCTATTTTTCGAAACTTTTAGGTTTAGAAGTTACTAATTATCCTTGACAAGGAGATCTTTTAATCCATCCTTAGTTTCTTAAATAATAAATGAATGGTTGATAAATTGAGTCCTCTCAGATGCATATAAATATTTGCAGTAGTCTAAAAAACTTTCTGTTGATGCTCTCATTTTTTATTGGAGTCTAAAAATCAATTTTCGAAGAAAACTGTGTTAAAAAAGCGTGTTTAGAGCTGAATTAATCAATTGCATAACTATATTACACCCTGATAATAGACTTGTCTACAGAACTCTACTCGAATGAAAAGATAAAGCATGATTTATTTTTAGTGGCTTACTGAAATGCGGTTATTCGAATGTCTCTAAGATAGTGGTGTTATAAATAATAATTGTTCTCATCTGCGTTTCAACTAAGAATTAACAAGAAAATCACGTTTCAGTGCACTAAATGCATTTTTAAAAATTCCCTTTATTATCATAGAGAAAAGATTTCGCTATATTTTGTCCATGATATTATGCAGATTTAAAGTAATTTGATTTCTATATAAATGATTGGATCGAGGTTAATAGTATAACATTGATCACTTGCTTCTAAGTCAGAAAGTTTGTTGGTATCGTTGGTATCAGAAAGTTCGACACTAATATTTGTGCTGATAGAAACTTTTCATTACATCGTGTTTGATAATGAAAAAAGTTATTTCTCACGTACAGTCACAACAGTAATCTTATAACCAATCCATGATTTTTATGTTTCAACAAGTTTATGAATTGTTGTTCATGAAACATGACAAATATGTAATACAAGCCGTCAGGCTCGCCTCGCTCGCCATATCCGTCTAGCCAGGGGGCTCCGCCCCCTGGACCCCCGACTGGATCGTCCAAGAATGAGACCAGCAGGCTCGCTTCGCTCGCCTGCATTTTTCATTTGAGTATTTTTATCATATGTTAGGACAATCTAGTCGGGGGTCCAGACTAAACGTCTGGCTAAACGGATATGGCGAGCGAAGCGAGCCTGACGGCTAGTAATATAATATTCCCAGGATTGAAGTAGCAGTGCCCAATCAATTTTTCCGCGATAAATGCATTTAAATCTTCAACTTGGTGCCAACCTAACAGTCAACTCAACTTAATGCCAACCTGACAAAATTATTAATTTAGTTACCAATAACAACTGTTTCGAAGAGGTACTCTCTCTAGATTATAGTTCTATAGTAACATATGATATGGAAATTTCAATTATAATTAAGAGATTGGGAGAAGAAGAATATACATGCTAAAAGACGAACTTTAAACCCTTAAAAACCACACTTAGAGTTAAAATATTGCCAAAAGATTTCTTAGTGCGCCTCTAAAGGGCCAACTGAACATACCTACCAAATTTGAACGTTTTTGGTCCGGTAGATTTTTAGTTCTGCGAGTGAGTGAGTGAGTGAGTCAGTCAGTCAGTCAGTCAGTCAGTCAGTCAGTGCCATTTCGCTTTTATATATATAGATTAAATAATAGGCTGATGTAAATACTCTATAAATATTAACCACGATAATACTGCATGAAACTACCTGAAATATTCGAACAGTCTAATATAAATAATAATAATATTTTGTACAAAGAATTCTTGATGATTAAAAAAAACATCACAATTTGAACAAGCTGCATGGTATAGGTAAAATCAAGGTTTGGAGGCTACTGTAACCTATTTTTATAGTTCTTCTCTCGTGATTTATTTAATTAATTTTTGATAATATGACAATTGCTTTTAAGGTAAAGCCTATATTGAAACAAATCTTAAGCAATAAATGCAAAGAAAAAATGCAAAATAATCATATAGCTACAAAAGTTAATGTCAGTTTTTCTCAGGTGGTTAAATCAATTACCAGGAAAAAGGCCGTCATCTCTATAAATAAAAATGAATCTGTTTGTGTGTTAGTTTGTTTGTTCCCTATAGACTTGAAAACTACTCGACAGAACGGCATGAAACTTTGGGAATATGTTGTGTGAATATTGGGGATGGTTTCTGACCAGAAATTTCAATAGGGGGGTTATTATAATTATAATATATTAATCCATTTTACAGACCTATGTTTTCGAAATTGTCGGCCGAGCGGCTAACGTAGAACGGAAAGATCATCATGATTCAAGATCATGATGTGATAATATGATTTAGCATCTAAACTTACCAACTGTAATAAACACATCACTCTATGATAAAATTGTTTACTGGTGTTAAAACGGTACCTAGTTTTAAGCACATGGGGAGTCCGTATTGAGATGTAAATGAAAATATTAATTGTAAATATAAATAAATTTCATGATTCACCAAATAAAGTCAAGTGTGACATGAGATACATTGACTTTTTGGCGGTACGAAGATTACCAGTGTAGAATTAATTTACAAACGATTTATTCATTAATGATTTTTTTACAATTGGAGGCACCGAGTACTGTACCGTACCTATAATACTTAATTGTTTACTCGTATAGTATTTATCGATGAATGAATTTTATGACAATCAATAAAATTCTTATCTATCCATGGTACTAAATTTTTAACTTTTGTTGAATCTGTATTACATTCAATGAATTGAAGAGTATTGGCTCAAATAAACTATGTATATTTGACAATATCGCTTTTATTCCTACTTAATTGAAGAGTACACTCTATTACGAGTATACCTACATTAAAATAGATGATAAGGTTACACTACTGTACAAAAAATGTTTGTTTAACGGTTGTGTTAATAATCATTTTAAAGCGTGCTGTATTCGAAATGCTTATTATATATACAAAAGACTTGAAATACTAGGAAACTGATAGATAGTAAATCTTGTGGCGAATAGTGGGGAAAATTGTTGAGACCCGCAATATTTATTATCATATACTCGCAGTGGACGTTGTACTTCAAGACAAGGTATCATGTTTCTTATCAATTTCACTACTATAGACTATATAAAATATCATTTTATTTTTTGTACTTTCATGTTTTTTTTTCAGAATCACCGTACTATTATTCGAGAATATATATAACAATAAGTTTCAGTCTCAATCTTTACTTAATCACTCTATGGTGATTTTCATTTCCAATATAGTGGATATTTATTATTTAATATAATGTTGTGTATTTTATGGAAATGAAACAATAAATTTGATTTGAAATTTGATCATGATATTGACACCATAACAGTTGATAGTACCCTACGTACTTTTTATTATTAGCATGTTGTACTGATTTGTGTTTTCGTTCATAAATATATGAATTTACCCTATGCACAATTATTGTGAGTTATTGTACCTAATAGTTGTATTTATCTGTTATGTGTTTGCTTTTGTTGTTACCATTTGACGTTGTAATGCATTTTGATGTTCTCACTTGCTACAACAGTAAAACGTTTATTTAATTATGCCTTTTATAACCGACAAAAGTCACAACAGTCAAATGGGTGATGCTCAAAATGTCAAAATTGATTTGAAATGTTTTTTTGTCATTTTCATAGCCATCTAGTCGGATGACTAATGAGCTAATTTTTTATATCCTAACATACTACTTGAAATTTAAACAACGAATATCTCATTAGAAACTCTTACTGATATGGTTTATTTGAAACTTGAAATGGTACAATCAATAATGAATAAATTAATAATTAATAATTATATTATAAGCGTGGTACAGTAACATTTCAATAGGACCGTGATTTTTCATTCTTTATTTTAATCAAACTGCTTTCATTTTGCATTTCACTCATTCAATAAATAATGTATATTAAAATATTAGGCTGAATCATTATAATTACTGGTAATCATTGCATATTTTCCAAATTATCTAATCATCAAGTCTAAATTTATTTATTTATTTATTCATTTATTCATCAATGACAGAAATACACATATTGAACGTAACAGTGTGGAGAAAGATAGGAGAACAACGTTGCCGATTCTCTGCCTTGCCAGTGCCTTCCATAGAGGATAGCTGATATACCGGTATATCTAATGTGATATTAACTGTTAATTCTTGTTTGAAATAATCAATTATATTTGAAATTGGTGTTGTTCTCCATGACGAAACACTAGTCTATATAACTTTGAAAATTATAGAGAACTAAAACATAGCTCTGGTTCCACTTCAAAGTCGAATAAATCTTTCGACTTTTACTAAAGATTTCCGTGGAGTGGAACACATGATGAGTCTAATCTGAATTTTTTTGAAAATTATATTTATTTGATATTCGATATTTATTTAATTCGTCCTACATTGCCAGGTCTATGACCCATGGCAAACACTTATAAAATGAGGGATACATTTCACCATAAAAGTGTTTCTAATACTTACAAAGTTACACAGTGTCAAAACTACTACAAAGTCAATTATATTTTATTCGTCAAGAACATATATTTTCCAATGATTGTATAATAAATTTTCATAATTGAAATTAAATATTTTGTTGATTGATTATATTATTTATACAATGTTAAAAACGATCTGAAAACTTTGCAGAGCTAGAAAATGATATAACGCTATCTGCTTTGATTAGGTAACGATAGACAAGGATAGCAAAACCAATGTTAATTGAAATTCTATTTGCCAAATAATTTTACAGACATTTCTACAATCACAAAATAATTAGTAATGAAGTTAACAAAAGTACAGTCTAACGATAAACAAGGATAGCAAATAAACCAATGTTAATTGAAATTCTATTTGCCAAATAATTTTACAGACATTTCTACAATCACAAAATAATAAGTAATAAAGTTAACAAAAGTACAAAATTTTAGAAGTATACAGTACAATATAATAAACAAGATTATGTGATAATATTAAGCAAAGTAATAATATTTTGGCTGTACTAGCAAAGTAGTTAGTCTATTTTTTTATTATTTCTTCAGTCTTTTTTCTATTTTCTATTGTGTCTTGTGTTATTTTCTATTTATAATGTTTCTTCCAAACTATTTTTATTGCTATTTTTCGTTTTTTCTTTCTTACTAATTTAGTTTCAGTTTGTGTAAACAATTGATTTTCAATGAGGCTTGTTTTGGCATAAAGCTGTAAGCCTCTATATGTTGTTGTAATTTTTCTATTGATGTAAATAAATAAAAAATTAACACTTGAGCGCCAGTCAAATAGTACTCCCATTATAACGTGGACCTCATTATTATAGAATTATTAAAGAAGTGTAGAAGGGTTTGAAGATCTACTTATAATATTAACTTATATTTTATTATAGAATTTACATTATATATATATATATATATATATATAATATATATATATATATATATATATATATTATATGTAAAAGAATTAACCGGGTACATCCGTTCGTTTTGACTTACTAGACTCAAGTAAGTCAAAACGAACGGATGTACCCGGTTAATTCTTTTACATATAATATATCCATCCGCGAAACACTCAAATGTAATATATATATATATATATATGAATGAATTTTATTTGCCAAAAACAAAATACAAAAAAGCTTTACAAAAAATAAATATAAGTATATGCTACTGCACTTAAACCAAGATACATACATTTATTTAATTAGATATAATAACGAAATTATATCCTTTACATTACAAACAATAGTTTTAAAATGATTCAATTTATGATCCTAATATATATAAAGAACTGTCATCTTAACGCGGACCTCATCACTATACAGTTGCAGTTACATGTGATATGTTTTTTATAAGGTGTTACAAAAATAGACTCACTCTGATGCTTTGAAGACGATTTCCAAATGGTTTTCAGAAACGACATTTTCGGATGTGTGTGACAGCACACGTAGGTTTCTAGTAAAACTTCAATTCAATAAAACTGCTCTAAGATTCAAACTTGTCTACTGCAAAACTGGTTACTGGTCTATGAATCAAACAGTGAGAGAGGAAACAGTGAGAGTGAATGTTTACTAATGAACTAATAGGTTGGCCGTTGGCCTGCTACTGCCTACTGAAGATTAGCAGAGAGCCAAATATCTAGCAGTCGTTCCCCCACCTCAGCGGCGGAGTGATCCCGGCATTGTTTGAATGGGTAGCATCCAGAGATCGCTGACAATTCAGAGTGACTCCCGCACTATAAATGCAGCAGCAGTCGCTTATCATGACGACCGGGTCGTCAATTGGTGATGCATCTGCTCCCCTCATTGCTCTCACTTTGAACTGTCAGAGTGTCAGCGTATCCCGTCCCCGTGTGAACAACGCCGCAATGCTTCCTGAATAACTAGTAGTTCTGTGAATCAGTGGCGTAACGTACACCCCCGCTGCCCCCGCGGCTCGGTGGGCCCAGGCTAGGGTAATATGTAGGCTAATATGTAGGCTAATATGTAGGTTAATATGTAGGCTAATATGGGTTTTCTGAAAAAATAAAATTACCCGGGTTAGGGCCCGAAAGATAATTATATATTGCATACTTTAAAAAGAAAAATTAAATAATCATGGAAGTAGCTTTTGATAAAAAAGCAAAAGTTTTATTGTGGAAAATGACTGGTTTCATTCATTGTGTAAGAAAAAATATGCAATAGAATAATGTTATCAGTCTGGTTATAAATTAATATCAAGAGAATACAAGTAGAAAATAATGAATAAGGCAAGAAAGAAAAACAATCATTGTTCAAATCTACTCGTAATAATAAAAATAGTTCCATTGACAGAGCTTCAATAATTGTGTGCTGGTAGTGAGCTTATTGAAAAATTAGGAATGTTGTTTGTTTACAAATCATTGAAATTTATACATCCGGTGAAACAATCCAGACTGAGACTATTCAAACCACTTACTTATAGATAAGATTTACTTCTTTTCTCTCTGATTCAAACAAAGATTGTCAGAATGGTTCTAAAGTAGATCGTTATGTTTATTTACTATCTTTAAGAAAGCATTGGAGAAAAGAAATTATTTTCCCATTGAATTCCTGAACATATATACCATATAGTGTGGCAGGGGCGCCATAAATATAAATACTATATAATAGCTTACTCAATTAATTATTTCATTAGCAATTCCCATTCGCATTCAGTGGTTCAGTTCCTCTCGAATCGTGTTACTGCGTGCACGCGTCAACGGGTCCGCTGAATTTGACGAATGAAAAGTTATTCAAGTGAGTTGAGTCGAGAACAAGTTTTTTTCAACTAAGCTATGTAATTCACTCATGAAAGATGTACATTCATATTGGAGTTTAATGCTTGGGATTAAGTAAGAAGGGGGCTGGAGAAAGTGGTACGATTTTAGAAGAGGGGCCCGGAATTTTTTTGCGGGGGGCCCGGTTTGGAAACGTTACGCCACTGCTGTGAACAGTAGACCTCGCGATCAGTAAGTTACATTGACCTGTTGTTATGTTTTCTCAAAAATTAATAAATAATTTATCAATTCAAAATGTCTAGAAAAAATCCTAAATAAACATAGAGATTTCTGTCCTATCGTACCGTGACGTGTCGTCCCGGAATGTGAGTGTGAGCGCTGTTATCAGGTCTGGCTGCCGTCGATACGCCAATCCAATCAACCCATCAGAGAATATCCTGTGTTGTCGTGTTGGCGAAAAATCGGTGTGTTGAAATTAACAAAATAAACTACCATAATGCTGATTTCCTACAAACTTCATTTCTCACTTTTGATGATTTTAGAAATCAATTTCTTTTCAATAATATTTTTTGCAACTTTAATCATCAGATTAAAAAAAAAAATGTTTTCTATCAATAACTCCAAACTCCAAAACTAGAATCATGGCCTCATCTTATGGAAAGACAAAGTTAGTAGACAACTGTCTACTAACATTGATGGAAAGATACATTTCCAAGATGTTCGATGTTTTTGAACGGGTGGTATTATGACCACTAGACAGCTGATGAATAATTATTCTAAAGTCTGATTTTTACGGTAATATTGGCGTTCAAAGGAGACTCCTTTTTCTTTTGTATTATCCTTAAAATGCGAAATTTCAAAAAACCGTATGTATACGTCGACGTGAAATTCAAAAAGGAACATACCTGTCAAATTTCATGAAAATCTATGGCTGCGTTTCGCTGTAAATGCGCAACATAAATATAAACATAAAGAGAAATGCAAAACCGTCGACTTGAATCTTAGACCTCACTTCGCTCGGTCAATTATTAAACGAAGTTTCAAACTAGATTCTGTCAAAATTGGTATTTTGTTTATGTTAATTGTTTCTTATATACAGAGTTATCATAAAAGAATGGAGCGGTTTCGAACATAGTAGAAAACCCAAATTTCTTAGTTAATGTTGTTTATTCATCTAATTTGTCGTCTCAAACAGTCTTTTTACATGATTAATAAATTTCAATATGTGTGCCATTAGTCGCTCAACAAAAATGTCCAAACGATAATCAATTTATTTCTTTACAAACATTCGCTAAAATATCTTATAGCGAATTTTTGTGGGGTTACATCAAAAACATTGTTTATTCACAAAAAAATCTTATCATATTTTTTCTTCTTCTCCTCCTTCTTCTTCTTCTTCTTTTACTCCTCCCCCTCTTCTCCATCACCCCCTCCTGTATTCTTCTTCAAAATAATATGCATCATCAAATCACTATACTGCACGAGTTAGTCTGTCCCTCTATTAAAGAGGCCACCAGATATTATTATTGGACCTGTTCCGCTCTGATCTCAACAGCGCTGCATCATCTTGTAATTGTTAAAAAAAACTGACTCACATAACCAGTCGTTGTGATGAATAAATTGTGAGATGCAGTTGATTTATCCTAAAGTTGTTATCTCTATACGTCCTTCAGGAGCAATTAACTTTGACTTCACCATATATATTTAGGCCTATACTGTCGTTCCCGTTGCACCACATATATATAGTATATTTATTGTCAACATGATTTGAGATTTAAATCAATGATTAGTGTGAATAGTAGGTAGATGGTGAGGTTCATGTTATAATGACAGTGAAGATAGTAGATAGATAGGAGAACAACGTTGCCGATTCACTGCCTTCTATAGAGGATAGCTACTACCGATATATCTGATGTAGGGCTAACACTAACAGCTGTTCATTCGTGTTTAAAATCTATCTATATAAAAGCGAAATGGCACTCACTCACTGACTGACTGACTGACTGACTGACTGACTCACTCACTCACTCACTCGCAGAACTAAAAAACTACCGGACCAAAAACGTTCAAATTTGTAGGTATGTACAGTTGGCCCTTTAGAGGCGCACTAAGAAATCTTTTGGCAATATTTTAACTCTAAGGGTGGTTTTTAAGGGTTTAAAGTTCGTCTTTTAGCATGTATATTCTTCTAATTCTCTTAATTATAATTGAAAAATGTCCATACCATATGTTAATATAGAACTATAATCTAGAGAGAGTACCTCTTCGAAACGGTTGTTAACTGGTAACTGAATTAATAAATTTGTCAGGTTGGCATTAAGTTGAGTTGACTTTGTTAGGTTGGCACCAAGTTGAAGATTGAGATATATGCATTTATCGCGGAAAAATTGATTGGGCACTGCTACTTCAATCAGAGCTACTCGCTTCGCTCGCCATATCCGTTTAGCCAGACGTTTAGTCTGTACCCCCGACTGGATCGTCCTAACATATGATAAAAATGCCCAAATGAAAAATGCAGGCGAGCTAAGCGAGCCTCCTGATCTCATACTTGGACGATCCAGTCGGGGTTCCAGGGGGCGGAGCCCCCTGGCTAGACGGATATGGCAAGCGAAGCGAGCCTGACGGCTAGTAATTTATAATATTTTATTCGCCAAGAAAATATGTTTTCCTATAAAAATTTGACTGAGTCATGCATTTTCAATGTTGTAGAAACGTTCCATAAAAAACACACATATGTTGTCAAATTCTACACAGTTTTATTTGGTACAGGACCATGGTTTCATAGCCACACACGTCACATTTTCAAGCTGAAAATATTGAATTAGCTCCAAAGATGTCACATTTTCAAGCTGAAAATGCTCAAGCCGAAAATGTTCAAGCTGAAAATGCTCAAGCTGAAAATGCTCAAGCTGAAAATGCTCAAGCTGAAAATGCTCAAGCTGAAAATGCTCAAGCTAAAAATGCTCAAGCTGAAAATGCTCAAGCTGAAAATGTGCAAGCTGTCAGCTTGAAATATAACCTGTGAACCTGTGTGGTCACGAAACCATGGTCCTGTACCAAATAAAACTGTGACAACATATTTGCGGTGTTTGAAAACATATGTGAGGTGTTTTTATTTCATTATATTTCCCATTATAAAAATAAAAAATAATAAATTGTCATAATATTGAGGTTGAATATTTTGTTAATCATATTTCCACATTATTAGAAACAACCTGACAACGTTGCAGTGCTAGAAAAGGATAGCGCTATTATATTAGCGTTGTTGAATAATAGATAAGGCGATAGTAATACCTACCAATGTTTATAAAATGCTGTCAATATAACGTGGACCTCGTAATTAAGTAATCAAGTAATTTATTTATAATATTTACAGTTAACACAGTAATTTATATTGTAATCTTCATAGTAATAATTCATAGGTACTACTTACAGAGTAAATAAATTAAATAAATATTTACAGAGCAAAGAGGATCAAATAAACCGTTAAACAATGTATATTGTAATTGTATTTTATCTGAAGCATTCAGAGAACTATCACTTCTTACGGTTCCTTGTATTTTTATTTATAGAGTAATTTTGTTTGTAGTTAAGAATATTAATAATTTTAATACTAATTCAGACGTGCACCATTATAATACGAGGTATAGGGGCAATCTTAGTGTTCAAGCTCACAGGCTTTCTCTTTTTGAGAAAAAACCTAGTTATGTAGGAGTGAAATTATTAAATGGTCTTCCAACTTATTTAAACCATACATCGGCTACTTTCAAAACAGATTTATATAGGTTTTTGGTTGAGAAGAGGTATTATAGTCTTCAAGAATTCTTTAATGATACATGACGTAGCCTATTCTTATAGACTAGTAATTTGTAATTAGATGTGAAATTCTATTTTATAGAAACTCTCATATGACTATTGTATTGATTGATTTATGAATTGTTTTGACTTTGATAATATTGACGTTGTTCAACTATATGGATGTTTTGTTCTATATTATGTTGAATAAAAATATATTAAATAAAAAAAATAAATAAATAAAAATTTTATGAATATCTTTCAATAAATTGTATTGTTTGAAAATATTGGATTGAAATAATATTTAATTCAATTCAATTTACATCGTTTTTGAACCATTTTCAATGACACTATACAGTGTAGTGTCCTTGAAAATAGTTCAAAAACGTATTATTACTTGCAGTTCGTCATGGATAGTGAAATGGATGAGTCAATTTACTTATTTCCAAAAAAAAAATTATATACATATTCAATAATAGTTACAAACAAAAAAAATCAAGGAAATATATTTCCCCACTCATTAGACTACCTATTAATCCGTGTGTGGGGGAAGAATGTAATTGAATATTGAAACAATGAATGTTTGAAGGTGAGGATAATGAATCATTGTAGTGAATGAATATAAATTTTTGGACAGAAATTAAACTTTAACTTTCCTCAGTAAGAACATATAACTTACATTTTCGGACATGTAATTCTTTATCAAAATTTGGGAATAGAATAGTTTTGGGATATGCCATAGCTACCTCTGTATGGCTATGGCTATGCCTGTTCCGATCATATTCATATGATTCTTTGAAATTTTATCAACAAATAAATAAATAGATTAATATTAATAAATATTCAATAGAGACAATATCAAAATTAGCATGTGGACAAATGCAATTTCCTGAAAGGACTGACAGTACTGACTGTTTATCAGATAATTAAGAAATCAAGTAGATAGGCCTACCTACCTAGTAAAGAAAAATATTCCTATAAAAAGATTAAAAAAGGGTATAATGGGATGAAGATCTACTAAATATAAACTACTGATACACGGTTTCTCCGTGTGTTTTTCCAACATTTTTCATGGGCAAGCCAACTTGAGTATTATAATATTGAGAAAATTTGGAGCGGTTCCCAAACTGTTTGTCACAATAAAGGGGTTCTATATGGGTGCAACAAGCGATTGAAAAACGTTTAGAAAACATGGAATCGAATGTAGTCTTGCTTTCTCTTGATACATGGCAATTTTACAATACAACACTGTACCGTATTTCTAAACTAGTAGTTCTGTGAACAGTAGACCTCACGCAGTATTCTCATCCACAAGTACCTGATTGAAACTATAGACCTTATGGAAATACAGCAATAGACTGGCTTCTCCACACATCTGTGTAATCACTTGTCAGCTGATTTATGATGAATAATTCTATAGTCTGATTTTTACGGTAATATTGGCGTATGAAGGAGGCTCCTTTTTCCTTTTATATTATCCTTGAAATGCAAAATTTCCAAAAACCTTGTATATACGTAGACGCGCAATTAAAAAGGAACATATACCTGTCAGAGAAATGCCAAACCTTCGACTTGAATCTTAGACCTCACTTCGCTCGGTCAATTATTGTTATTACATAATTATAATTCTCATTATCAATTTTTTTTATTAGTAGGCTACTATCAGCCTCTACAACTCACGTTTTTCTATTTTTAGAAAACATTCTAGAATATAAAATGTAGCCTATAGTAAACAACAATAATTAGTATATTTTTGTATAGTTGAAAATGTGCAATTGAACGTTTTGAGAGAATATATCAATCTAGAATAATTCAGGGTTGAGATTCTTGCAATCTAGAAAGAAACGATTCCTGTAAAAATACATGGGATAAATTTCTCTTTGTAAATGTATCTAGTAAGGTACATTTAAAATTAATATGATTGTCAATAGACGTCATGTAGGTGGTAGCTTTAGTATCTGGATGCTTTCATTCTTGATTCTTCGGATGTTACTAAATAGATGATACAAGAATTTTAATCAACAAAAAAATGCAATACAATTATACCGTACCATAGCCACCTCTAATACAAGGCCCCTGCCTACGATATTGCAACGTCGCAGCGTAGGCCTAGAATCTAATACATGATTGGTGAAAAAGATTTAAAAAAATACCAGCTGATCTTTTTCACCAATCATGTATTAGATTCTAGGCCTACGCTGTGACGTTGCAATATCGTAGGCCGGGGCCTTGTATTATTAGAGGTGGCTATGATTATACACAAAATAGTCGAACAAATATTTGATTGGACAAGAAGTGTGCTACTACAAAGGAGCCAGTTTTTATAATTTAGGACAGTTCTTTAAAATGTGGTTAATTTGCAAAGTGAAAAAGTCGGGGTTTTGCATTAATAGCACGTTCCATGAAAGTCGAAATGCAGCTTGGAATACCGTTTGCAGTATATAGCCTAAAAATTGAAAATCAAATTACTCTTTTAACATATTTCAAGTATATTCCCTCGTTTGTTGTAGGCTACTTTCGACCAGAGGAATTATTATTATGGTATTAAATTTTTTTTTTCATTTTCATACAACATATTCCAAACTTCCAAGTCAATTCCAATGACTGATAATGTAGGTTGACTTTGAAAGCCTGCAATCAGTCAAGTCATGTCAGAGGTCCTGAAATTGATCAGGTGTGACTTGAAAACTCTGACACCAGACCTGAGCCAGCCAGGTCACTTGTCATTCTTTATTCTCATTCAAACTCTCTCCAGCTACCTTCTCTGACACATTCTACCTCCAAACCAACAAAGTTTTTTTGCTTTTGAATTTGAATTTTGTAAATAATGCCAACCTGCTGTAGGATAGTTTCCTAAAAAGCAACTGTATTAAATAAATGAATACATTCAATCTTCATCGCTCTGCTATGTAATGACAATTTAAAAAATTCTTGGCCTCTTATCGATCTCGAGGAAGTGTCTATTTTGCTTATATAGTTTACCCCATGAGAGTCAATGCCTCTAGCTAACGATAGTGTGTTCTCAGCAGTATATATACCACTATTCTATTGTGACGTCCACGTTACAATGGTAGTATTTATTGGCATTGTTGTTGCTATCCTTGTCTATTATTGGAAAAATCAGATAGCGCTATCCTTTTCTAGCTCTTCAACGTTGCCAGATCGGTTGAACAAGTATTTCAAACAAGAATGAACAGTTAATATTACATCACCGGTTTCAGCTATATTTTATAGAAGGCAGTGGCAAGGGAGAAAATCAGCAACGTTGTTCTCCTATCTTTCTCCACTGTACCGTAATTAATGAAGACCTCACTAGTCTATAAGTCTGCTATAAAATCTATTGTGAGGTCCACGTTATAATGGCAGTGAAGAAAGATTGCAGAACAACGTTTTTTTTTATTTATTCATTTATTATTTCACAAAAGTAACTTTCTAGAAGTATTTCAAGCCTGGGTGATGATGATGGGATAAATGATTCTGTATATAATCCCCCGTCTTGTATCTGCCGATCCTCTGTCTTGTCAATGCCTTCTATAGACGGTAGCTGATACAGGTTTATTGATGTAATATCAACTGTTCATTCTCGTTTAAAATAATAAAGGATATTTTATTTAGTAAGAATTCCACTTCGTGGCCTTGGTAATCAATAATATTCACAGTGAGATGAATGTGATTATGAATGAAGTGGGCTAACGAAAGACACATTTTCAGACTTGATATTATGAATTTGACCCAGTCTGTCGTTAGCCTACTTTGTCGTTGGTGAGAACAGAGATATTCACAGTTTGCTGTCAACCCACTTCTGTTAAGCCCCGTTCAAATTTGGTGGTTTGGTAAAGTTTTTAGGTTATATTGATTGATTTTTATAACTTGATCACGTTCTTTGTTTAGGTTAAGAATATTACAATTAATCTTTGAATAATATCGTAATGTACATTCCTGCTTATAAAAATTTCTTATTTGTACATTGAAAATTTTGAATACCCAACCATCTAACTGTTTTTGGACATCCAAAAGTGGAAGATATAATTGAAGAGAAACATGACTTCTACACCGGTATGTATTTTAGATGTCATTCCAATCGTCTGCTTTATAATTAAACTATATCACTATAGAACCACTTTCTTTCCTTTAAAATAAGCAGAAAAAATATTGAGTAATAAATATAGGTTAATAAAAACCTCACAACAATTTAGATCAAATGTTTTACCATTGACAAACTTGGTGGATAACTGAAGTAGTTTTTATTATTATTAGACCGTTGTTTAATGTCGAAATTTATTATTTCTTATACCTTGATAGAGGAGGTCAAATTATTATTTTTTAATTAACCGTTGGAGCGGGAGTGGTGAAAGATCGGACTAGGGTTTGCCAGCATACCTTTTTCTTTTACATTATGAGGTGGCTGACAAATCTTTTGTAACTCAATTTAGTATAAAAAGATTCATACTAGGAAAAGTATACGGTATAAAAGTATTCAAACTAGGAAAAAAGAATACAAAAAAATCATTCAGTATAAATATAATGTAATATTGAATGGAATAACATACAAAACGATGTGTTGTTTTGTCTAGAATGTTGTACAAATAATGTGAGCGAAGCCACAATATTATACGAGGTTGAATCAAATGAAAACCTTAAAAGTTTATATATTATTTATCTTGACAACTAAGTGAAACTTACATTTATCATTTTTTGACATAGTCTCCTTGAAATGGTATGCAAGTGTAAGACCGCTTTGAAAAAGCATGGATACCACGTTTGAAGAATTCTTTTGGTTGTGCCTGTAGCCACTCGTGCACCGCGGTTTCCACTTCTTCATCACTTTGGAAATGCTTGCCTTCCATTGGATCTTTAAGCTTTCCGAACACATGAAAGTCATTGGTGACGAGGTATGGAAAATAAGATGGGTGAATGAGGCATTCAAATTTTATATTCTGGATGGTTTGAACCGAGAGACGGGCTGTATGTGGTTGGGCGTTGTCATGCTGTAACAACATACCTAAAGTGACAAGTCCTCACTGTTTACTCCTGATTACTAGCCTGAAGTTGATTTTGTAAGAGATTTGAATAATAATTAATGCTTACTGTCATTCCCCGGTCAATGTAATGCTCCAAAACTTTTCCGTTCACATCGCAGAAGGGAGTCAGCAAGAGTTTCCCTGCTGATCGCTGAGTTCCGAATTTTTTTATTTTGGCGATGAGCTATGGCGCCATTCCTTTTTTTTTGTTTCTGTTTGATAGTAATGTTTGTTTCTGGACTAATATGAATCACCATACTGTACTGTCATCCTGCGATGAATTTCCATTGGTTTGATACCTTCACTGCTCAAGAAACAAATGACTGATCGCTGATCCAACTCGGTGCATATTGATAATGGGGCGGCCATATTGTAACTGAAGTCACTGCTAATTGTGTGTAGCAAGGTCACTAAAGATAGGCGCGCATACAGATCGTCATCGGACGATTAGATTTGATGTATTGTTTTCAATTGGAGTGCGCATACCTATTATATAATCGTCCGATGCGTGCCGTCCGTCCGATGACGATCTGTGTGCGCCTACCTTTACGTACCTGGTAGTCATTGTGTAAGTTTCAACGAGCATCCCTGCCAACTACCGGATCAATCCTACAACTTCTCGGAACATTAGAACACTTTTAAGCTTTTCATTTGATTCACCTTTATACCTAAATCTGCATCCTTTACCCATAATATGGTATCGATGGTGTCAAAAACATATAATAATACAATGCACAAAACAAAAACATACATAAGGCATGTTTAGCAAGACAGCATTTCCGACATATCATCACTCATATATTCACCAACACTGTAGTACGCCTTGCGTTTCAAGTGTTTGGATACAACTCTCTCGAACGCTCTTAAATCCAACTATTTTACTCCTGTAGGCAGCCTATTGAAGTATCGCAATGCCGGACTCCTGAAGCACACCTGTGATCTCTGAAGGCGTACTCTGGGAATATGAATCTCGATGTCTGGTGTTATGTTCATGCACATCAGTCAGAGTCAACATGTACTGCTGGTTCTTCTTGACATACATTAGACAGAGAAGTAGGAAGTGTCAGATCACTGTTAGAATACCAAGTCTAACAGAAAGGGGCTTGCAGTGTGCGCGATAATCGCTTGCGGTGATGATTCGGGCAGCCCGTTTTTGCAGCTTCAGTATGTCCACAACCTTTGCTAAATGACTCCACATGAGTAGGCCATAGGAAACGTGACAGTGGAAGAGCGCGTGATACACCATGACTAAATAGGCCTGTCACATGACCCCTCAGCTTCAGCAGCAGAAAACAAATTCTGGACAGTCTTGTGGTCTCATGCTGAATATGGCTGGCCCAGTTGAGCTTATTGTCCAGAACAAAACCCAGCAGCTTGACAGGGTCTTGATCACCAGGAAGGTTTCTTGACAAGCTGGGTCTTGTTTGCATTCAACTGGAATCGGTTTGCCAGGAACCATGAAGTTGAAGACCGCAGATGTTCAGCTGACATCTCCAACACCTGCTGAAGGTCACGGCCAGATGACATCAATGATGTATCATCCGCAAACAAGGGCGTTGAACCGTCACTGTCGAGGTCGTTTATCATAATTATGATACCATCGTACATCTCCACGAAAACGCTTGAACGTTTTATTTGTCAATTCAAAGTACAGAATTTTTTAAATAAAGTACAAATTTATATTTTTGTTGGTTTTTTAGGCGCAGCAAACCGATCAGAAGGAGAAGAAACGTAAAGAGAGTATTCTCGACCTGTCCAAATACCTGGAGAAGGTGATTAGAGTGAAGTTCTCTGGCGGTCGCGAGGCGGCTGGCGTCCTCAAGGGATATGACCCTCTACTCAATCTTGTCCTCGATGATACCACTGAATTTCTTCGAGGTGCGTTCACATTGTCATCTTTCATTAACCATAGAAGTGTCGCGTAGATGAAAATACATGAGGGGCAGCGCTGGGTTGAGGGGCTGCGCTGGTTTGATAAGACCCCGTGCAGTAATACAGGGTCTGTATAATAAATAACCGGACTGACCTCAGGAAATTTTTTATTGGCAAAATATATACATTTTTCCATTAGATATCTTCAAAGTGGTCCCTATTGGAGGCGATAATACGCTGATACCGGATTTTCAAATCCTTGAACGCTCCCTGGAAGTCGGCAATCTCTATGCTGTCTAGAGGCCTCGTCGTAGCACGTTGAACGTTTTCCAGAGTCCCAAACCGCGTCCCCTTAAGTTGTCTCTTGATCTTGGGGAACAAAAAGAAGTCCGGTAGTGCCTTATCCGGGCTGTAAGGAGGATGTGGCAATGTTACCTCGACTATTTGACCAACTGCTCGGTGACGAGCAGGCAGGTGTGCAACGGAGCATTGTCGTGATGGATGATCAACGAATCGGCAATCCCCGGACGGACTCGATGAACCTGGGCGATTAGTCGACAGAGCACCTCGGTCGTTTGCAGTTTGGCCGGGTGGCACAATCTCTTTGTGAACGACCAGTACTACAGAGAGGTGCTTCGTCGACTAACCGCCCGAGTTCATCGAGTCCGTCCGGGGATTGCAGATTTGTGGATCCTCCATCACGACAATGCTCCGTCGTACACCTGCCTGCTCGTCACCGAGCAGTTGGCCAAATAGTCGAGGATAACATCGCCACATCCTCCTTACAGCCCGGATAAGGCACTACCGGACTTCTTTTTGTTCCCCAAGATCAAGAGACAACTTGAGGGGACGCGGTTCAGGACTCTGGAAAACGTTCAACGTGCTACGACGAGGGCTCTAGACAGCATAGAGGTTGCCGACTTCCAGGGAGCGTTCAGGGATTTAAAAATCCGGTATCAGCGTGTTATCGACTCCAATGGGGACTACTTTGAAGATTTCTAATGAAAAATTGTACATATTTATTTGCCAATAAAAATTTTCCTGAGGTCGGTCCGGTTACTTATTATATATACAGTATGTAATTGAAAAATTGCGATTAGACCACGTGCAGTAATTATTAACTGAAAAATTGAGAATTTATTGCTACCTTTTCATAATTATGGAATAAATTAATTGAATTGAAATTATAGTGATGTTCACGTTATAATGGCAGTAGAGAAATATAAGTGAACAGCGTTGCCAAATCTCTGCTTGTCACTGTCTTCTTTAGTGGATAGCTGATACATTAAAAAATACATTTTCTTGACGAAAAAAATATAATTGATTATCTTAAACAAGAATGAACAATCAATATTACATCTGATAGGCTATACCGGTTTCAGCTATCCTCTATGGAAGGCAGTGGCAAGGCCGAGAATCGACAACGCTGTTCTCTTATCTTTCTCCATTGCAATTATAACGTGGACGTCAATATAGTTAGATTCTCAATAGAAGCAATACAAGATTTTATCAGAGTAGTAGATCTAGTATATGTAGCTTCAATATCAATATTACAAGCGTTTCTCTCGTGTACCAATCCAATAATTAAATTCTATATTAAAAAAAAATCAAGATTTATTCAGTTTCAAAGAACGTGGAACTCTGAACGAATGACCACTTTCTGTGCGCACACGCCCTAAATTTGCTGCTCTTCTGTTCCATACTTTTACTAGATACTGTTACAGACTGAAATATCGATAGTTCTATGTTGAGCATCGATATTGCTATCGACATCTCTTAAGTCAATTGTAATAAACCTGGGTTTTCGTTCATGTGTAAATGCCGTTATTGACCAAGACAGGGTGAGGATCTCAGATTGGGTGGATTTCAATTTGTCTAAATAACCTAAAAGAGAGTATGTTCAATTATGTTTTAATGCAGGAAGTTCAGTTTATACTTTTAGATGACAATATGTTGATATTATTCGAAATGTTTTGATTCTTCGGGTACAAACACACTGAAAGCGGAGCGGAGTGTGGCGTTGAGGAGCGTCGTGAACAATATCATGTTAAGTAATGAGCTGCAACACACTGGAAGCGTCTACTCGCGGAGCGGAGCGTGGTGTCAAACTTTGGAACAAGCTGGTTTGTTTTTTGGAGCGTCTACAAGCGGAGTGTCACAGTGTGAGTGCCAGTCTGCTCTACTCTTGTATTCTTCTACTCTACTCTTCTAGGCCCTTGACGCTCAGACGCTTCCAGTGTGTATCATGAACGCTCTGACCACGCCACGCCCCGCTCTAGAACGCCACGTCACGCTCCGCTCCGCCTTCAGTGTGTTTTTACCCTTAGGCTCAACTCACACTTACGCGACTCAAGTCGAGAAGAGACTCGACTCTAGTCGAGAGCATGTGTTTTCAAATGGTGACGTCGCGGAGACTAGAGTCGACTGGTCTGAGTGTCACCATTTGGAAACACATGCTCTCCACTAGAGTCGAGTCTCTTCTCGACCTGAGTCGCGTAAGTGTGAGTTGAGCCTTAGATAATAAAAACAAATAACGAAATCTTATTGGATCACGTGTATTGCACACATGAAATTTGGACAATATGAATGGCTTTAGACTACAATGCTTGTCATCGTGGACTGCGGAAGTTTACGCACAATTGGTAACATACTTCAAGTCGAATCAGTTTCTCCACGTACTTAGTTCTCTCACAATGTAACAATATGATTCGTTAATCTTTGTGCCGGCTGCACAAAAGCCGGTTAAATTTTAATCGTGATAACGAGAACCAATCAAAGAAGCCGTCTTATCAAAAAGGCCTTCTCTGATTGGTTCTCATGATATTAATCACGGTTAAAATTTAACCGGCTTTTGTGCAACCGGGCCTTTGATTATTTAATAACCTGAATAATCAATCTTATTAGTGTTATCATTGATTTGATCATAATCTTTCAAATTATATTCTTGTTGAAACAGGAATTCTGGTATTGTTTTTTTCTGACAAATTTTTGTATCTCTGTTCCAGATCCAGATGATCCTTACAAATTGACGGAAGACACGCGAATGTTGGGCTTGGTGGTGTGCCGTGGCACTTCTGTGGTGCTCATATGTCCGGTTGACGGCATGGAAAGCATACCCAACCCTTTCGTTCCACAAGACTCTTGAATTATTATTTCCATTTTTCAATTAATATTAAGCAGTAAACCATTTTTCCATACTTAAACTAGAAGTTACTTTTTATGATTCCCCAATCATATTTTAGATTGAAGTCTTTTAGGCTATTTATTTATTAATCCATTTGTACAAAATGTCTAAGGCTCAACTCACACTTACGCGACTCAAGTCGAGAAGAGACTCGACTCTAGTCGAGAGCTTGTGTTTTCAAATGGTGTCAGTCGCGGAGGCTAGAATCGACTGATCTGAGTGTCACCATTTGGAAACACATGCTCTCGACTGGAGTCTCGTCTCGTCTCGACTTGAGTCACGTAAGTGTGAGTTGAGCCTTAGAGCCTGTTCACATGACAGCGATTTACGCTCGGTTGTCGCGCGGTTGACCGACCGAGCAGTTGCCAGATATAGGAAAACACATGGTTGTAGTCTCCTGTCCAACCGCTCGGTTACCAGGCGGCTCGATATACTAGAGCAGGCATGAGAGCGTACACATGTCCTCAGTCAACCGAGCGGTTTCGAGCAGAGCAGTTCACATAGAGCAGTGCACATTCTATTACTATTCCAGTTCAATTAAAATTTATTCTAATACAATTTTCAGTTCAGTTAGTTAGTAAGTTTAGTTTAAGTTAGTTTGTAGAGGATCATAGTTGACAATAGTATCTAGTTCAGTTCAAGTTAGTTTGTAGATGATCATAGTTCATAGTAGTATCTAGTTCAGTTTAGTTTCAAGTAGTTCATATTAGAAATATGGAAGTAGGCCTAGAATCCTTTGACACTGAATTGTTTATCGATGAAGTGGCAAAAAGAAAGTGCATTTGGGACATGGAGTGCTCGGATAACAGGAATAGAGTTCTGAAAAGGTCTGCTTGGCAGGAGATAACAGACATTTTTTCAGAGAGCAGCAGTTCACAGGAGCAAAAACAGCCTTAGGTATACTAGGGCTAGTATTATATTGTATAGAGCTAGTACCTATATAGCTAGGGCTAGTAGATAACTTAATTATGTATTTGAATTTTTTTAAAATAATATTCTACACACAATAATATGAATAATGTAAGAAGCAGTAATATTAGACTAATATAGTGATAAAGATTGAGTACATAGATGTAGTAATTATTTATTTATTACTTATTTATTTATTTAATTATTTATCATAACCGCAAACCGCTCATGAATCGCTGTCATGTGTACGAGGCTGGCAAACCGAGCGATTTGCCGATCGAGCGACAGCCGAGCGTAAATCGCTGTCATGTGAACAAGCTCTATCGTTAATCATTTGGAATGATTTCAATTGGAGCGATTTCAACAAATAGAATGATTCCATTCTGGAAATCATTTTCAGACTGATGTTGGAAATGATAACGTTATCGCATGATAATTTGACATCTTGTTGGTCAGGACTCACCACTACTGCAGTGAGGTCTACGTTACAATGGACTGCTAGAGAGTTAACCCTGTACTTCTTAAAACAAGTACAAAGGATTAAAGCAGCATCAAGTGCCCCTGTCAATTTGTCGAATACGCAACCCGTAGGCCTATACTTGAATTTTGTTTTTGGCAAATAAAATTCATTCATTCATATTCCTGCTAACCATAGTGAGGTCCACCAATGACAGTGAAGAAAGATAGAACAGCGTTGCCGTGCTGACATTAATTTCCAAAGAAATCCCAATCGAAAAACGTTCTTTTATTGAAATGAATTGTGTCGTTTTATTATTTATTCCAATAAAAAAACTCAAGTAGCTGTGAAAGTAAATTGTAAATACTTGGTACTTTATGAGGAAAATCAAAATACAGTAGAACTCCAACTATCCGAATTAATGGGGACCAGGACCCATTCGAATAATCAAATATTCGGATAATCGCAGTTTTTTTTAAAAAAAACTGCCATTGGAGAGAAAAAAGCTACGTTTTGTTATTGCACTATTTTTTTATTGAATTAAATGAAAGAAGCATGATATTTTCACATATTTTACTACACTGACTTCGCGGAGGGAAGGACAATAGTGAGCGAACGCGCAAACACTGGCTTCGCAGGGTGAAGAATAATAGCGCACTAGGACTTTTTTGGACAAATTTTTTTATGAAAGTGATTCGGTTAGTTGGAGTTCTACTGTAAATTCAAGTGTTATATCAAGGTTTGTAGGCACTTATTAAATCTAATAGATTTGAAATAGTTATTTGTGCAACTAGTGCGCAAAGTGACAGTTTGCTGCACCGAAAGAAACGTTTACGGAATGGTTTCTTGAGTGCAGCAGAGGAACTTTGTGCACGTATTTCACATTAAGTTTTTCCTACAGTTACCATTGAATATGAAAAGTGGGTAATTATGGGTAAAATTGCCTGAAATGCATCAAATGTTTTTCTGTGTAATTTTATTATTGATAAAAACCTTAATCCAAAAATCTTAAAGTCCTCGTTGTCCTTGGTTATAATATATAATGTAATAATTAGCGCGTTGTGCTTCGTTGCTCACTATAGCAGCCCAGTCACTGTTACCAACTTCATTTTGATTTTGCTGCACTGTTGCTCCATATAACCTACTAAGTATTTTGCGTTGCCATGTTGCAAATCTGGAGTGCAGAAAAATTTTTCCCGCACTAGAGCGGAAAAGTGATTCTTTGCGTTCTGTAATCAGTGCAGCAATGGACACTTTTCAACGTAACTGTAGGAAAAAGATTTAACCTGATTTGGACTATTCTTATCAAAATTAGGGAGAGAAACAGTTTTGGGTTTATCCTGTTGATTCTCTCCCAATCAATAATTTGATATTGTGATTGTGGAATGCGATGAATAAATAAATGGTCTCTATCCGTCATTAGATTCAATACGGTACCTAGAAGCTGGGTTTACACCAAAGTTTTATTGGCAGAAATATAAAATTACAACATCTTAGAAATACATAATAAAACCAATACAAATTTTACAACATGAGTAAATACTATTACAAAATAAAATGCAATGCCAATTGAGTATTTGCATCTCGAGGTACTAAACCTGTTTGAGATGGTGACATAAAATTGATTACAAAACTATAGCGCTAAAATGTAGTTACTGAGGCCGACAGTCGCATATGAAGTGACACATATTACATAACAGTATCGATGATTTATCAATTTTAGCTTCGAAGTATATTGTACAATATTATGATATACAAGTCTACATGAGAATTCTAAAAAAAGTATCTATATTCTCACATTCCATTACAAATCTCTTGACATCTCTCAAAAACCTTTATCGTATCTTGCACTGCCTTATCTCCAAGGGCAGCAGGTTGTAGAACTTTGGAGCCAAATAAGAAAAAAAAATCATGAAGTGACTTTTATTTGGTTTAGGTATACAAGCTTCGTATTTATTTATCAAATTATTGTTTTTAAAATTAAAATACTCATTGCCATTAACGCTTCTATCAAAGAAGTTCCTGAGCACTTTGTAGACATATAAATTTTTCAATGGAAGTATAGCTAATTTTCTAAAGAGAGGTGCTGTGTGTTACCACATCAAGTCCATACCATTCAAAATCAAATGGATCAGCAGAAAAGGCAGTTGGAATATTTAAAACGATGTTTAAAAAGGCAGCTGCAAACAAGCAAGATTTGGAACTGTATTTACTAAATTATCGTAATGCTCCCGTAGCTGGATTGGGATATACACCTTCACTGCTTCTTAATAGCAGACAATAAAGACTTTGAGGTTGGAGTATATTCGTGATCCTCATTCTAAAATTTCTTCATCGAAAATTCACTTGAAAAAAACGTTTGTTCTTGAACCTTTAGAATTAGTTAACGAACAAATTTAAGACAAACAACAGCTGTAGTTTTCTGTAAAGTGTGAAGTTTTTAGCTCACAAATTTCTAGTTTCATTCAAAATTTAGACTTTTTAAATAATTATTAAGTTACTGTTCTAGATTTTCTAATTTCAGACTCTAATAGTATCTATTTGATTCAAAATTTGCTCGTTTATCTGAGTATTAAAGAGTGTAAATTGTATTTTGAAAAGTGAAAGTGACATAACCAACATTTTGATTTGGACAGTATACAGTAGTATGAATTGGAAATGGGACAGTTTTGGGCATGAGCCTGTTGTGCCTCTCCTCATGTTAAGTATTTCTACACAATGTGATGAATAAATAAATATATAAGAACTAAGATTCCTATACCACATTACGCATTGAATCCAAAAATTGTACCTAATGAGATAATCGACAATAACGTTTGAAAACCATGTCGAAAGAATGGGGGCTGCTAGGGGTAAAAACTGGCAGCAGATGAAAAGATTGGCTGAGGATCGTGGAGAGTGGAGACGCTGGGCCGAGCAATCTTCAAACCACCCTACGCTGTGAGGCAGAAGGGGATCGAGAAAGAAGAAGAAGAAGAGATAATCGACAAAATGGCAAAGAAACAAAATGTTGATAACTTAATTCTTATAGATTCTATTAGATTGAAGGGAACGTGGCAAACACTTATGTTCATCATGTGTATGATAAGTTATGTTCAATGTAATAGAATCTATAAGGATTAAGTTAATAACTTTGGTGTAAACCCAGCTTAAGTGTAGGCTAACACAAAAAGTGTAGAACTGACTCTTAAAATATCTAATTGAAAATTCGGAATAGCAAACCCACAGATTTGTTAAAGGAATGATAGGGTAAGGTAGTTCACATTGACTATATTAAAATAATGTTATCATTTTTATCAAATTTAATAAAGGCTATTCAAATCTTTCCATAATACAGAGTGATTCAAAAAGAATACCACAACTTTGAAAATCTGTATTTAATCAAGGAAACATAATAGAAACTTGGGTTGTAAATCAAAATGAGGAGTATTAAATTAAGTTTTTCCCCACTAGAAAACAAGTTCACAAATGTTCAATGTGACCCCCTCCAGACACTCGAGTGATATCAATACGATACTCGAACTCGTTGCACACCCTCAGTAGCATATCGGGCGTAACAGTTTGTTGACCGAGCGAAGTGAGGTCTAAGATTCAAGTCGACGGTTTGGCATTTCTCTTAATGTTAGTTTGAATGTTTATATGTTGCGCATTTACGGCGAAACGCGGTAATAGATTTTCATGAGATTTGACAGGTATGTTCCTTTTTTAATTACGCGTCTACGTATATACAAGGTTTTTTTGGAAATTTTGCATTTCAAGGATACTATAAAAGGAAAAAGGAGCCTCCTTCATACGCCAATTTCAGAGTAAAATCTGACTATAGATTTATTCATCATAAATCAGCTGACAAGTGATTACACAGATGTGTGGAGAAGCCAGTCTATTGCTGTATTTTCATAAGTTCTATAGTTTCAATCAGGTACTTGTGGATGAGAATACTGCGCGAGGTCTACTGTTCACAGAACTACTAGTATAGCTGCTGTTATTTCTTCTTTGAGCTCCTCAATGTTAGCTGGTAGAGGCGGTCGATACACCTTATCTTTAACGTACCCTCATAGAGAAAATCTCAGGGGGTGAGGTCAGGGCTTCTTGGTGGCCAGTGATGAAGTGCTCTGTCTCGAGCTGCTTAACAGCCGATCCATTGCCTCGGATAGTTTTCATTCAAATAGGCACGGACAGATGAGTGCCAATGGGACTAAATAAGGAACTAAAAATACTTCAGAGCTTCCTCTAATCAATGACAGATAGTGCTTTACTCTCCGTTTATTCTTTGCAGAGTTATCAATTTTCAAAGTTGTGGTATTCTTTTTTAATCACGGTATCTTTAATAAATATATTATTTCATTCGTCTATTTCATATTAATTTATTCATCTGTATCATCATCTAAATTTGGAAGAAAAATAGCACAAGGATTGTCTTATTATTTGATTTGATTAAATTTTTTTCCTGGTGACTCTTGACAGAGTATAGGAAATCGTCAAGAAGGACTATTCGTCCAAAAAAATAAAAGATCACATTATAAAATGTACATTACAATTTAACCCAAAAACATTCTTGTTTAAGAAATTTAATTCTTGTAAAAACAAATTTTACATTCGTCCAAAAAAATAAAAGATCACATTATAAAATGTACATTACAATTTAACCCTCCCAAAAGCCTCATTCGATCTCCATCCATAAATTCTTGAATACTGTAGTATATCCCGTTTGCTAGATATTTTTTCAATAGCTTTTTGAAAATATCCTTAATCTCATTTTCTCTCAAAGAAATTTGATACCCATATAAGAAGGCTTTTTCTGATACTGAGCTGTCCTGTGGTATTGTGCAGAAAATTTACTCTTATTTCTTGTGTCATAATAAATGTATGTCACTTTATTGATCTCCTACATACATAATCACTTCGAAAATGTACAGTGCAGGCACAGTTAATAGTGCTAGATCTTCAAATACTCTCTGCATCCAGGACTCTAATGGTTTAAGACTATTTATTTTATCTACCAAAGTTATTGAAGTTATCTTATATGATAATAAATTTGACACTACTTTGTGAGACTGGACTCCCATCATTACATAAGTTTTATTCGAATCGTAAATAAATTTATAAATATTCATTTTTTAATTCTATTTTAGTCACTTTCTATTTTCTCAGGATCTTTGTTCATTGCTTGTTCTCTGTAAATTTTGAACTGGTTAACTGGATAGAGGGTGACGCCATCGTCGTTACATTTGCCCTTCCAGCAAAAACCACTCACATCAACCAGATTAATCTCGCCTGTAGGTTTATTTCCTTCAAATACAACGTGTAAATCCCCAATTGAAGGAATTTTGTAAGTGCCTATGCCCTCCATTTGCATTCCAGTTCTACTCAATTCTCCGCTGTAGGTGTGACGGTTTTTGTAAGTGATCGATTTTGCTGCGACAAGATTATCTTTTCTCCATAATCCACAATATGAGTCTCCATTGTTGCAAAAATATTTTCCAAATCCTAAAAGAATCAGATATTAGGTAGGGTAGTAGCATAGTGAAGCGACGAAGGTAGGGTGTAGCATGAAAGGTAGCTGAGGGGTTTATAATAATGAGTCGATTTAATAAAAGCTAGTACCTATCTATAGTAACTATAATGGCCGGGACACACATATCCGCACCGAGCCCGTGCAGCGGCACGGCCGTGTGACGGTCGTACTACGGCGAGTGAGAAAACAAATGCTTTCAAACGTGTAGGGACACATACTACCGCACCGCGTCAGCACCGTCGCCGTGTTTGTTGCCCGAGCCATGCCCGCGCCGTCACCGACTAGTTCAGTTTACTTTCTGACGGAGACGGCGCGGGCTCGTTTAACATAGAGAGTGGAAAACTTATTGAAGAGATACAGAATTTTCCAGTTTTTTACGATCAAAGTGATGAGAAATATGGTTGAACGGAAAATTATTTAAACCAAAAGTATAGGTATATAACCAAATAATAAGTCAAGCCAAAGGTATGATAGACATAATATAATGAAATAAACAACAAAGAGTATAAAAGAAGGAACCCGTGACTGTGTCTTAAATTTTAAATTTAAAACTAATTAGGGCCTAATTTAAATATATGTCATCAATATAATTTCTAAAATTTATAATTAATTATTTCAATAAAATAGGATAATCAATAGGATAACCAATTTTTTGGGGTAATTCTAGCAGTGTAGTGGAGGTGTTTAGACTTCAGAAGGGAGCATTGAGGGTGATGATAGGGGAGTCAATCCGAACTAGTTGTAGGCCCTATTTAAAAAAACTTGGAATTATTCTCCCACTTCCTAGCCTATATATTCTGGAAACAATCTGCTTTTTAAAAAAACACATAAATGAATTTAATACAGGAGAAACATTTCACCAATATTCGACCAGATACAGGAATAATTTGAGAGATGATGCACACCGTACTATGTAAGAGCGAGGGGAAAGAAGTTCAGGTATCCGAATGTACAACTTATTGCCATCTCACATAAAATAAAAGTCAGGTAAAGATTTTCATTATTTATAAATAGCACCAACATCCAGCTATTTTTGAAGTGTGAAATAAATCTTACTATACTTAGGAATGTACAATTAAAATGATTGTCAGCTTAAATTGCCACAAACCGTAATTATTTTACCTTCTCTGAATAATTCTCTCTTTATGTTAGCTGTAAAGCATCCAATATAGCGATCTCCATTTTCAAATTTGAATAAACCCATATCCATGCAGTCAGTTGATGTTTTAAATGGTGTAACATTTCCATTAAATTCAGACATTTTTGTTGAGGTTTGATGGTGAATTTTAATTTGAAGATGATTTCAGTAACCACTTCTAATAAAATTGTCACACCCCAAAAATTGTCAACACTGGACTGTAATGCTATAAAAAACTATAGCTATTGAGATTCACTGGCAACATTTCTTATGAATAACGCCAAAATTTTCCATTCTACCAATTATGACAGTTTGAAGTGAATGTAACTATAGAATTGATCAAAACCAATCAGCTGTCAGCTGGCTTCAGTGCAATGCAATCTGTGCAACCTTTTACATATTATAACAAAGTTACACAGTGTAAACGCAGCTTTACAATACAAATTTTTCTTTTGTGCGCATCTTCATCCCCCCTGTTAAAGGTGTGGAACCGCTCATTGTAGGTTTGAAGAGCATTAAATTATCTTCAATTTGATATATTTTTTCTCAATAATTCATAAAAAATATCAGAGGGATTTTATCTTAATTAGAAACATGCTCTCCGATAGGGGAAACAAGTTTTCTGGTAGTGAAATTATTTTGAAGTTTATTTGTAAAGTTATCAAAGTAATTCAAGCCATCTTGAAATTTGGTTAGTTGATGGAAGGTCAAGGTGCCGGTTGCACAAAAGCCGGTTAAATTTTAATCATGATCACGAGAACCAATCAGAAAAGCCGTCTTATCAAAAAGACTTTGTGTCAAACGTAGCTCTCTGATTGGCTGACTAGGTGACTGTTGCAGAGTGTTACGGCTTGTCAATGACCACGTGACCGAAATGCCGCTCGGTGATTTAGAAATTAAGAACTGGTCGAATTAATTATCGTATCATTACTGTAACTGATATTACTCTTCCTTGAGTACGATAAATATCAGATTTTTTCATTAAAAATCTATAAGGATTAAATAGTATTGTGTTCTAAAATGAAAAGGCTGTCATAGCGAAAAAACTGTTAGGACACTTGATAATAAATTCATGAATCACATTCATTCAGAATGATAAAGTTCATCATACTAGGAGTATAAGAAAATAAATGCCCGGTTGCACAAAAGCCTGTTAAATTTTAATCATGACTAAATGTCACGAGAAGGCTTCTCCGAAGATATAAGGCTTCTTTGATTAGTTCAGGAGGGATTCAATCACGATTCAAATTGAACAGGCATTTGTGCAACCAGGCCTTAATGTTTTTAAAAAAATGATAAAGCATCATTAAATAGAATTACAAAATATTTTATTTCCTGATGAAACATTCAAGAAGCACCTGCCTGTCAGCCTCAACTGGAGGTATCTGAAATCACCTTTCAATAAAATTGCAGCACCTACGGTAAGTTTATTGTAGCACATTTATATAAAAGAGATTTTAAAAAAGGCTCTACATTTCCGTTACTTCATTGAGCTTTTACAGTTACTATAAAAGCTTACAGTTACAGTTACTGTTACGGTACATGAGATTTATAGTTAATGACTTGATAGATTAACATTACAGTACCAACAACAAGTTGAGTCAAAGACTAAAAATTAATGACTACAGTAATTGAATAATTCAATTATTACACCTGTGAGCACCTGTTTTTGTTATACAAATATATTTGCTTCACAAAAGCTTGTAAAACTTTAACTGTGATTAAACCATTGATGAGAACCAATCAGAGAAGTCTTCTCGTGACATTTAAGCATGATTAAAATGTAACGGGATTTTGTGCAACCGGGCACACGTTATCAACTTAGCTATGATTAATAGGTAATGTATAAAGGCATTATTGAGTACAAAATTATTTAAAATGAAATGGTTTAATACTGTAGACTATAGTGAGGTCCACATTATAATGACAGTATTTGATCAACTTTGGTTTTGCTATCCTTGTCTATCATTCTACAAAGCCGGTGGTACTATCCTTTTCTAGGTCCAAAACGATGCCAATTATGTTTTTGACAGTGTAGAAATATAATTAATGCAGAGAATCGGCATCGCTATTCTTCTATCTTTATATATTGCCATTATAACGTGGATCTCACTATAGTTTATGAGACAAACTTTCGAAAAGAATATTGTCAGTGAAGAAGAAATATTTTATATTTATCGCAAAAAATATCTCTGAAATCATTACATTATTGAAAAGCTTTATTACTCCGATTGAGTTTGCTACATTGAGGAAAGAATAGTAATAAAAAATAAATTATTATCAAAGCTCTCAGTGAATGGTAGGCATATAATGATATAATATTCTACTTCCATGACAAAAATGAATCGTTGTTACTATTGTAACGGAATGGTTTTATTTAAGCAGAATTTCAAGCTCCTTATCTGCGTTTACAAACATTTTGAGTATTTGAATAGTTCGCGCTCTCTAGCCTTGTCAAGTCTAGCTAACCTGAATTTTGAGGTTAGTTGAAGAATCAAACATAAAAACAAATTAGAAATAATGTAAGTAAGACCAAAAACTATTTTTATTATTTATTGAAAGTACCTGAGTTCAATTAAATGTAGCCATAAGATTGCTCTCTATTCTATAACATTGTCGTCATTGTTACTTGGGTTAGCTTATCAGATTTGTCGTGGATTTTGCAGTTAATTTGTTTTGTAATTCTAAATCAAAGATATTTATATTTTATAATAGAAAATTGTTTGAAAGTACTGTAATTGATGTGTCTATCTAGATTAGAAATAAACATTTATCAGTAGATTAGCTCTTTATTCTTCTTTATTTCAAAATATATCAAACACTATTATCAAGTTGGCTTAACCGGCAAATTCAAATTATCAACCGGTAAATTCAAAAATACTGTATGCTAACCATGAACTGAAGAAAACTAAATGATATAACAACTTTAATGATATTAAAAATTAATATAGAAGAGGGATATTTACTTGTTTCAGCTTTGAATCTCAGTAGAATAACCAACATCATAAATGTGTCCAGGCTACTTGATGAATCCATCGAATTAATAAAGACTCCCGGTAATGAGATTTGTGTTGGCGGTCAACAATGAATATAAGCAAGTTTATTGAAAACTTAAAGAATAGAGGATTTTATTCTACTTTATTAAACTTCGGCTACCTGGTAATCTTGTTAGTAAGTGTGCAATGTCATTAGTACCGTAAACTCATAAATTAGTAGCATACGAGTAGATGGCTTGGCTGTTTGAACAAGTTCAACGTTACCGGTCATTCTTATCAAAAGACCAAATTAAGCGTTTTTAGAGTCGGCAGGGCAGTGAGCTCTTTGATTGGCGCCTAGAAGAAACGCGTCATATTGTTCTTGTGATAAATAAAATATGATCTGGCCCTAATAACGTACCAACCTAGTAGTAGAAGAATGAGAAATAGACTGAATACGGTATAATAATTTTGAAAGCTCTAATTAGAAACTCTATTCAAGTCCAACAAAAAACTTTATGTTTTGTCTGAAATGCTTGTTGATAGATATATTTATTAATTAAATGTCCAATGGTATACCTCAAGAAGAAAAACCATCACTGCACTTCAACTTCCCATAAATGTTGAGAGATCTAAATTTCTAATTGCAAATACCGTACCTAATATTGTATGGTAATCAATATTTGAATCTAAGATTCTGGTGACTTGTTTAAAATAATCAATAATATTTTATTTGTCAAGAAAAAATAGTTTTATGATGATTTGAATAATGAATTTTCATAATAATTGAGATAAATGCCTTAATATAGAAATCAAGTAATAGTACCATTAACCTTCTGGAAGTCGCGCCCTACTCGAGCTAATCACACCAGCAGTCGCAAGTTGTAATTTTTACAGCATTCTATTTTTTATGTGTTATGTACTCTGTTTACTGTCAAATCATATTAATTAATTGTATAATCAATATTTCCATCTAAATAGTTTGTTCCAATAAATATTAAAAACTGGATACTTCACAACTATTACTTCCATCTTAATATTTTATGAGTTCAAATTTTTTTCTGCTTTTAAAACTATTCATTATTGTCAGAATAAATTCACAATTGATAGCATTCATTTTAAATATACTTACCATTGTTTAAATAAAAAGATTCCATTTTTAATTATTAGTTAAGATTTAGAAACAGTTAAGTCTCTACTCCTACTGGCGAACAAGTGTTACACTTATGCCAGTAGTTCTTCACCTCCAGCCGTATTTTTCAGATAGATATAGATATTTAGAATAATAATTTTTTTTCTGATTGTCACATCTTTGTACTGTTTTGGTGAAATAAATTGAATTATATTACGCCTATGAATATTTGCATGATTACCTTTTCGTAGCCCAATAAGGTACACCAAGCAAAGCCAACAATTCTGCTGTGTTATTGGTTCCTTGGCAGTCTTTCTCCCTATGCACTGTTTATCGTATGCACTATACTTATGAACTGTCGCGACTAAAGGGCACCTAAAGACTGAACCATTGCTCGGTTGATACTGCAACTCAGTGGAGTGATGGGGAGGAAGTTTTGGAATACATAGGTGACTCATTCACTGACACCACTCCATTCGATAGCTTTGTGCAGCAAAAAAACTGACACTGTTGTACTTTTTACAACAGCGCGACTGCCGGAAGGTTAACTTACATTGCATATTATTCCTATTTTATAAAATATTTTTTCATCAATAGACAAATTATTATTTGTTATTGGTTACCGTACTGAGTTCATAGATATAATAGCCTTTCTATTCTCCTGTGACAGCTAACCATCAATTTAATATAATAATATTATACCAACTTTTTTGGAATTAATGTAATGTAAGATGGAAATATTGAAGATTACCGGTATATATTGCATATGAATGAAGAAAAAATCAATTTGAGATTTTACAAAAATTAAAATTAGAAATACAGGCGTACCTAAAGTGACTAACAATAACGACATTGCCTATTCTGTGGAAAATAATATTTTTCAATGATTTCAAAGTATTATAGCTATTATTTGTTTCAGATTGGAATCATTATAGCAAGCCTTATAAAGTTAAGCCCATGTGTCACACCTGACAAACGATGCATGTATAGCTTCTAACAAAACAGTTAATGTGATGATACTCAATTATTCATTACCTGCGCACTTGTCTCAGTGGCCCGAATGAATTGTTGACATGTTCAACTTTTGAAGCTAAAGGAATTCTAAAAGCCAGCTATATACTGTTGATAGTTGTTAATATTTCGCTCGCAGATAATGGAATAGCCAGGTGCGACATAGGCTAATTGAAAGTGAAGAGTATACTCAAGTACAACAATATAATTTAATGGATAAGGATAAATGCTGAAGCTGCTGCATTTACACCAAAGTTGTCAACAAAAAAATTTGGTACATGAACAGTTTTCTACATAAAGTTGATGTTCTTTTGTAGAGCAACAGAGTAGAGTACTAGTTGTCAAAGAATTAGCCTAAAAGAGAGTGTATAGTCTGCGTGGACTTGTAGAGGTAGAAGATTTTGTTCACAACTTTTTCAGTGTGTCTCATACTGGTTAGGAAACTAAACTTTTTGTTTAAAACAAGGATATCTAGAAATTGTCTCATTGTTGAGAACTCAGTTGACAACTCTGGTGTGAATGTGGCCTAACTTAAACAACTTAATTATTGAGTAATTTTAGTTTATTGCAGAAAAGCTACATAACCTACATGAATTTTGCATTTATTAATAAGGCATCTGAAGCCAGGTAAAGAGCCACATGAAGTATCATCATATAGGCCAATATCATTGTTACCGGTCCTATCCAAGTTGTTTGAAAGGATTTTACTTAGTAGGCTAAAACCAATAATTGAGAGACAGCACATAATTCCAAATCACCAATTTGGCTTCAGAGTGAAACACTCAACAATAGATCAAGTGCATCGGATTATAAATGTAATAGAGAAGTGCTTAGAAGAGAAAAAAGTTTGTTCAGCAGCTTTCCTTGATATAGGGCAAGCTTTTGATAAAGTATGGCATGAAGGTCTCATTTTCAAGCTCAAAAAAGTTCTACCAAAGCAATATACAGATATATTACAATCCTATCTGACTGACAGATACTTTAGGGTCAGGCATGAAAGTTCATATTCTGATTTGAAGGAAATTAAAGCAGGAGTTCCTCAAGGCAGTGTTCTGGGACCAGTTCTTTACCTACGCTATACCAGCGATATTCCCAGCCTTGATGAGAATACTACAGCAACATTTGCAGACGACACAGCCATATTATCAGTAGACAGTAATATTCATATTGCAACAGAGAAACTACAGAGATCCATCAACAAAATTCAAGATTGGACTAGAAAGTGGAGAATGAAATTGAATGAAACAAAGTCGATTCACATCAATTTTACCAATAAGAAGGACCCGCCCATACCAATAACTATCAACAACCAAGTTGTACCATATGCTAATGATGCCAAGTATCTAGGTATGACCTTGGACGCAAAGCTTCGCTGGAAGGTCCATGTCAAGAAGAAGAGAGAAGAGCTTGGAATCAAATATAAGAAGCTGTATTGGCTGATCGGAAGAAACTCCATCCTTTCAATCCGAAACAAAGTACTTCTGTACAAACAGATATTAAAGCCAGTATGGACCTATGGTATACAACTTTGGGGGTGTACCAAAGACAGCAACATCAATGTCATTCAACGTTTTCAAAACAAAGTGCTAAGGAACATTGTGGATGCTCCTTGGTATGTCAGGAACAGCGATCTTCATAGAGACCTGCACGTCGACCTGGTGTCCACCGAGATCCAGAGGCATGCGGAGAGGCACGAGGGGCGACTGCACCAACATGACAACGTCGAGGCGATCCAGCTGCTAGACAATGGAGGGTTGGTGCGGAGGCTCAAAAGGAGGAAACCGTTTGAACTAGTTTATTGCAGAAAAGCTACATAACCTACATGAATTTTGCATTTATTAATAAGGCATCTGATCATAACTAGTTTATTGAAAACCAAATTAATAGTTGACAAAGTTATAACAGCTTATTTCGATTCAGTAAAGAATGACCATCATGCCTATTAATTTATGCATAGCTAACCATGATATTAGTTTTTTGCAATAATTTGCATCAAAGCACATTGAAAATTCACATCTTTGACAATCTCGGCAATGTATTAATTTCTTGTATATTATGAGGAAAGCTTTTTAGTTAATGTGATATCAAAATTAACTAGATGATATAATAAAGTTATGATGTTGGATGTTCGGTTACTATTGTTAGATGCAGAATGGAAACTGGGTAACACACACGATGGCTTTTGATGTTCACACTTTCTATCTGTCCATCTACACTGTGTAATATGTTTTGGTATCTGAAAGAGAAAAAACAAACGAATTATTGATTGATCGAATGATAAAAAATAAGTTGGTGAAATTTGAAAATAACATTTAAAATTTCAAAGTTCGAGTGATGGGTAGGAGTGGTAGAATAAATATTTTGTAATATACTTCTACTTACAGTTCACACCAACGTGGCATAGAGGATTCTCCCACCTCTATATAAAAATATGGTCCGATGGAAACAGAATGGAATAAGTGCTACATCTCTTCTGTTTGCATTGGAATATATTATAGGCGTTTTGCGCTAAGACTGATTTGCTTGAACAAAGTGAGGAAGATAGAAAATGGGGGGAGAGGTGAGTGTAGGCATGGATCCGGGTGTAGTGGGCAGATGGGGAGATTTCCAGGGTAGTCAGTGCTGATTTTTGAGGGTAGTAATGTAAGTCGGTAATATTCCCATTGGGAAGGAACTTATGATTGAGGAATATTTCTCTGCCCAAGAAACCATGGGAATATATAAAATTGCATTGAAATAGTTTATAGTTATCAATTTCAATCACATTTGACAATCATGATCAATAAATCATCCATTCAAAAAAGCAGTGTAAATAGCTCACAAATTACATCAATGTTTAATATAATTTGGCTAGACTTTACTTTGAATGAACCAGTGATCACCTATATCGATGAATCGAGTTGGGTTAGTTAGATAGTATTGATACTGGAATTAAATACTATCGGTTTTACTGATTCAATTAAAGCAAAGCGCCCCTTCTTTATTCTTTATCATGATAAGTATATCATCAAAATGATAGTAAGAGGAAAAATAAGGTAACCCTGTGCTGTTCCACTCCCAAATTTAGATAAGGTTACACATACTCCAAAATATGTCAAGTCTTGTAGTTCTTCACTTCACAAAATTCTCAGCCATAAAATATTTTCAAATTTAGATGCTTCAAAACCAAACCCTCGTAGAAAGAATATTGTACATTATTATCACAAAAAATGAAATATTCACATACTAATGAAATTTTGAAAGAGCGAACATTCTAGTATGTTCTTTATTTTTTTATTTTTGGGTTTAAGGCCGGTTACAGAGCTCGACCGACCGTCAGTCTTTTTCATAGATATTCCATGTATCCGTACAGAGCAGGACTGACGGCACGCATGCGCACGGTCAGGACCATGCGTTTTACACTGCGTACGAAGACCATCGATCGAGCTCGTGCGCATCCGTTCCATCGGTCGACTGACGCGTTATTGAAGCAAATAGAAGCTTTCTGAGCTGTACTGATCAGTAGCCCGATCGCAATATAACCAATGTGCTGAAACCTCTGCCCGACAATCAGCTGATATTGAATAGAATAATGAACGAATTCAATTAATAGTGTCATATTCGAATTCAGAGCTTTTCTATACATTTCTTCAATCATTTCAAATTTTTTTATTGGAAAAATCTTATATTATTAATATTATCTACATTTATTTAATCCGTAGCTTAAAATGACTGCAAGTATTCCCAATGATGATACAAGCTCGAAATAACTCATCAAAATTTCTGATGGACATTCTGAGGTAGTTAAAACATATATCTTCATCCCCAAGCAAAATGATGTATATAATGGTACTAAATTCCCTTTGAAATGCTCTTTGAGTGACCATCGGGTGAACTTGACATCTACGTCTTTTGATCTTTCGTTTACGAAGATAATAAGCTGCAATTAAACAATCTGTAAAGGCGTCCATTTTGTGAGTCAGAAAAACTGATGTATGGATGTGTATAGTCAGGATGGTGCATACGCACTGACGGTCGGTCGAGCTCTGTAACCGGCCTAAATTATTGTGAGCTTTTTTTGCAAAGTAATAGATGATTTATCATTATCATTAAATTTCTTGAGCAATACGGTACTAGACGAAGTAAACCAAGAATTAAACTTCTTGAGCAATTCAAGACGAAGTAAACCCAATATTTTGTTGACTAAGGATACTTGACTGTTAATTATGAGTATAATTAACTCAAGTTTAATTTCTTGTAAGTACAAGAAATAAAATGAATGTAGCATCATAATAGTGGTACCGTATACAATAATCAAGGATGTGCACCACGCTTTTCGATTCTTTTTACTGGTACATTTTCAATTACGAAAGTTTACTATCAATTTATGTAGATTTGACTAATTTAAAGAAAAAACTTCTATCACTTTTACTTTTTGATATATTGAGCGCCAAAAGTTCAAATCTTGGGGCAGATCTATTACATGAATGATAGCAAATTGATTCATACAATTTTGAGGATGGATCTCCCCCAATATTTGAACTGTATGCGCTTTTAAATCAGAACGAAAAAATGATAAAAATTGTTTTCAAGTTTACTTTTTAAGTATCTTGATAGAATTCAAATCAAAATACCTTCGAAATGAAACCAATAATAAGTTTCCAAAAGCGGAGCCTTAAATGATTAGAAATGAGTGCTTATTCCTCCTCAAACTTACAAGAAGTGATAAACGAATTTGAATTACTGATCTTGATATTATAGTTTCAAAGTTATTTATTCTAATCATTTCAATGCTTTATACTATAACGGCAAGAGTATAAACCAATAAATATTCCAGCTACGTTGCTTTTGAACCCTTCCAATGAAGGTAACACATTGGGCCATATGAATAAAGTTGAGCATTTGCTTCATTTTCTATGAATAAACGTGAGCAAAAGGTTTTGCTCATGCTCATCAAAAAATAGTTTCAGCATTTGCTCAAAAGTAAAAGATTTGGCTCAAAATTGTATGAATAAACTAGAGCATTTGCTCAACTTTTGAAGCAAATGCTTCAAAAAAGGTGAGTCTAGTCTAGAGCATCTTATCACCTTTTGCTCATAGTAAAATGGCTCAACTAATTCGTATGAGGAAGAGGAAACTATACCAGATACGATCACAACCAATAGTTGAGAACTATAAAACTCTTTTTAGATTCAACCATGATATATATAACCATTATCCCTACAAAAGATAGCTTCAAAAAAGAGTGTTCTCTGTTATAAAGATAGCCATCACAAAATAGGAAATAGGCATCTAAGAAGATGAGAGTCTTCAACCACAGAGAAGAAACCATTCCTTCTACTTTGTGACTCAACTAACCTAAAACTATTCATAAATAGAAAACAGAGCAGACGACGCAAACACAAGCGGTGCCCCCTACTTGCATATTTAGCGCTTCCGTGAGCTATAAAAACAAAGTAAGGTTACAAAAGCACATTAGCTGATGAAAAATCTTTTAAATACGTGAGCATTTGCTCCAGAGTTCAGGAGCATAAGGTAAGAGTATAAGGTAAAGCTTATTCATATAAAAATGAGCAAATGCTTTTGCTTCTACCTTTTGCTCATGAGCAAAACCTTATGCTCCATGCTCTTGCTCATGAGCATTTGCTCTGGTTTTATTCATATGGGCCATTGAATTTCAGATGAGCAGCTGATTTGAAAAAAGCAATATCTTGAATCATAAGCTATTAAAGGACACTGTAAAAGCGAGAATGGGTGAAATCCCTTCAACTACTACCAAATATAATGGCAAGTGTATAAAGCAATACATATTCCAGCTACTTTGCTTTTAAATCCCTCCAATTATTGATTTGAGAGAGGCAGCTAGATACAAAAATGCAATATCTTGATTCATAGGCTATTAAAGGACATTGTAATAGTGAGAATGAGTGGAAACCCTCCAACCACTAACAAATATTATGACAAGAGTATAAACCTATACATTTTCCAGATAATTTGTTGATGAACCTCTCCAAAAGAAAAATTCAGAACAACTGACCATCTTATCTTTAGCGTTGATGTCGGCTCCACAGTTGTGGAGCACAAGGTCACAAGGCGCACAAGGTCATTGTATCCCATTTATGAGGTGTAATGGAGGGGTCTTCGTTCTTTCTTGTCACCGAGCTGTTACGTTCGATCAGAAATTCAGCCATCTGAAAACCAACCACATCAGTTATCACAATAACCCTGAAACTTCACCAAGTTCTGTAGTGTAACGTACTATGAGATACTCGAATGTCTGAAATACACTAGTGGCATGCAATTCCAACAAAACGTCAGCATCTCATCAACATTGGTTTGCTATCATTTACGGTGAGATTAAATACTCAGTGAAAATGATAGGATGGCATAGTTGGCAATTTCGACTTCCATAGTAGATAGCTGTGATCCAAGTTGTCCCGGTACATCTGATATAAAATTAGTTGTTGACTATTATTAGAATGGGAAATTTCAAAAACTTTTCATATACGTCGACGCGCAATTCAAAAAGGAACATACCAGACAAATTTCATGAAAATCTATTGCCGCGTTTCGCCGTAAATGCGGAACATACATAACAACATAAAGATAAATGTGAAACCGTCGATTCGAATCTCAATCGATCGGTCAATTATTATAGAAAATAACAGGTGACCGTCACTGATAATTTATTTAAAAAAATCGCAGGTGATAGGAAGAGACTTTGTCATTGAAACACTTGACCGATAGATTCGATAGATTGGTGACTACTGTTATTGAAATCTGTATGTACCATTACACTAATTAATTTTTTTGAGCTATTTAATAATTCTATGTATGTAATAATAATATTCAATAAGATTCTGAATGCATCAAAATTAGTGTTTCTTTTCTCTCTGTAAAACCTGTAATATGCAACTCTGGTTTGCACACAATCATTTTTTACCCATGCAGACCATTTTCGAAAGATTTATTTGACTTGGTGTATTCATGAGGTTGTTTTTATTCGTTGTTGTTGTTTTATATTGGTAATGAGTACATTAGAATTAAAAAAAAAAAAATATCTTTTGTCTGTCTGTCTGCATGCCGATTGTTATGAATTATTATTGCGTTACTTTTTCTCATTGCATCAACGAGTCTCCCTGACAGCCAATCTCCTACTGGTTAAGAGGGGACAGGTTGTCGGGACCGTAGACGACAACCAAGCTCCCCGTCAGCCGAGCTCCTCTCCCAGGACGCCGTCGACCAATCCCCTCGAAAGTGGTTTTAAAAGGAGCTCGGCTGACGGGGAACTTGGCTGGCGCGCTCCCGCAAACCACAGATCCACACTCTTTGTACGCATTGGGCCAACATGTGGATGCGGCACCAAGTTACTGGCCAGCCTTAGATAAGGTTGCTAGTGATGAAAACAAGAATGTGAAATTGAGACAAAGTAACTATAGGCCTACCTCTCAAGTACCATACTTGTAAGCTGTCATCCCATTACAGCAATCAGTATACCAAGCTGTCCCCTCCCCCCACCACAACAGAATACATTCAAGTACTGTGAAATTAGTTATCCGATTTCAATGAAGCTAGTAATTGATCATGTGTACAATGTGAACGCTTTAAAATAATACTATTTGAAAAAATGTATCTAGATTAGATTAATGGAATTCAATTGGATAAGGTTTTTACTGAGGGTGATGACCACATTCGACACAGACTTGTGCTTGAGTAATGGCTACTAACTACCAAATAATTGTGGAGGATTGAGTAACGCTTTAAAAATTGATAAATCAATTCAAATCGTGAACGTATGTATTCTAAAGTTTTATCCAGATTTATTAATTGGAATAAAATTTACTGGTAAAAGATTTTTTTTTGGTGAGAGCAATGTCCTCAAGTGTTCAAGTGTCACAGACTATTGCTAATAGGTAAGAAGATAAGATAAGATAATAGTTTTATTCAACACAGTACATTTCACAACCTACAGTTGCATTTGATAAGTCTTAATAAGTTCACAATATTACAAGCACATATGGAAGACTGTTATTTTTATTTATTCATTTTCTTTACATACAAAGGCTCACAGAGATCCATAAAGAGCCATATATTTACACAATTAAATGAAACAACAATTCAACTTATATACATTATGAAATATAGTAAATAAAGAAAAGAAAGCAAAAAGCATTTACACAGTTGAAATAATCAAATTAATTACATTCATATAAAGAAAAATGTGAAAAGAGAGTTCCAGCCAGAGTTTACAAAACAATTAATCTCAAAAACGAGCGTCTTGTCTTATGATAGATTCAGTTCACAATGTTTCTTATATTCATTGAATGAGTTCGAAAAAGGATCAATGTGTTCATTCAAGCTATTAAACTAGTCGTAAGGTTTTATAAAGAAATGAGTTGTAATGATGGTTTGTTCTAGCAAAGGGAATCTCGAACAATATATTCCTTCTAGGTCTTGCATATGGTACACTGAAATTAATTCGGCTGATAAAATATGGTAAATGGATGTTATGATTTAAAATATTATATAACAACAATAGGGCATTTAATGATCTCCGCACCTGCAATGACCGGATATAAAATAAGGATCTCAATTTATTAATTGGAATAAAATTTACTGGTAAAAGATTTTTTTTTTGGTGAGAGCAATGTCCTCAAGTGTTCAAGTGTCACAGACTATTGCTAATAGGTAAGAAGATAAGGTAAGATAATAGTTTTATTCAACACAGTACATTTCACAACCTACAGTTGCATTTGATAAGTCTTAATAAGCTCACAATATTACAAGCACATGTGGAAGACTGTTATTTTTATTTATTCATTTTCTTTACATACAAAGGCTCACAGAGATCCATAAAGAGCCATATATTTACACAATTAAATGAAACAACAATTCAACTTATATACATTATGAAATATAGTAAATAAAGAAAAGAAAGCAAAAAGCATTTACACAGTTGAAATAATCAAATTAATTACATTCATATAAAGAAAAATGTGAAAAGAGAGTTCCAGCCAGAGTTTACAAAACAATTAATCTCAAAAACGAGCGTCTTGTCTTATGATAGATTCAGTTCACAATGTTTCTTATATTCATTGAATGAGTTCGAAAAAGGATCAATGTGTTCATTCAAGCTATTAAACTAGTCGTAAGGTTTTATAAAGAAATGAGTTGTAATGATGGTTTGTTCTAGCAAAGGGAATCTCGAACAATATATTCCTTCTAGGTCTTGCATATGGTACACTGAAATTAATTCGGCTGATAAAATATGGTAAATGGATTATGATTTAAAATATTATATAACAACAATAGGGCATTTAATGATCTCCGCACCTGCAATGACCGGATATAAAATAAGGATCTCAATTCACTAGTTGGAAAATTGAATGGACAGAAGATACTGAATTTCTTGATGAAAAGGTGTCTTAGAAATCTATTTTGAATCTTCTCAATTTCGTAGCTATCAGTTACATTAGCAGGACCCCACACCATAGATGCATACTCAAGTTTACTCCGGACCAGTGCATAAAACAGTTTTATACTTACATCACAACTAGTAAAAGGTTTTGAATTACGAAGTATAAAACCAAGTAGCCTATTAGCACTGCTAAGAGTGTGATTGAATTGGTCTTTAAAATCAAGAGTCGAGTCCATCAACACTCCAAGATCTCAAATGCTATTGACATACTCTAGATTGATGCCTGCTAATGAGTAAGCGTAACGATCATAATTCCTCTGTCTCGTGTAAACCATAAACTTGTTTTTGAGATATTTAATTTGAGTTTATTTCTACGACACCATAGATGAACTCTATCAAGATCCTGTTATAACTGAGCACAATCTTCAACACTCTATTAATTTATACAATTTTACATCATCTGCAAACACTATAGTGAGGTCCACGTTATAATGACAGTATTTGATCAACTTTGGTTTTGCTGTCCTTGTCTTTCATTCGACAAAGCCGGTGGTACTATCCTTTTCTAGGTCCACAACGGTGCCAATTATGTTTTTGACAGTGTAGAAATATGATTAATTGATGCAGAGAATCGGCATCACTACTTTATCCACTTTATCCACTGTCATTATAACGTGGACCTCACTATAGGATCTGCAAACACTAGTCTTATGAAGACAGTTATAAGAGAGTTGAGAGGATGATGAAAATTAATGAGTCACTGTTTAAGGGTGTGATCACATTGGATATGTATAAGTGGAATTGCACGCTTGTTTATGCATGACCAAGCTTGCTGATGAGAAACAATCTGGAAAGAGAAATAGGAACACTCACGCTGAACGCGTGCACTTACTGGTTGGGTTGAGTTGAGTGTGAGCAGCTACAGACAAGTAACAACGTGTTTCAATGACTCTTTCCAGATATTGTTTCCCGGCTCATGCATGCTCTGACGTGCACTTGCAAATAGACGCATCCAATGAGATCGATTGCAAGTGAAACAAGGTTGACAGCACATTCGGTCACCCGTCCAAAGGGAGTACCGAGCGCTTGTCACACATTACAACTGTATGATTAGTTACAGCACTGACCCGTGGAAAAGATCTGTATACCGTGTGTACAGGATGCTAATAGAATGACTAATATTTCAATTAGGGCAAGGATACACGAGGCGTTTTTTCAGACAAATCGTCCGCCGCTCCTTTCAACGCTTGTACGGTCTCATTGAACGGCTGACCAATGTACTTCAAACTTCAAAAATGAACGCTTCTTATTTTTTATGAATTAATATTGGTAAATTGTCTTGTTAGTAATAATTTTGTCAAATAAATGACTGCAATGAAATGAACGTGTATTCAGCTCCACTTGCTATGGTATAGTGAGACTCACATTATGAAATCAACACCTTATAACCATTGGTGTTATCCATGTGTGTCATTAGACAACGCAGATAGCTCTAACTTTTTCTACCTGCACACTGTTGCCAAATCGGTATTGACTGTGAAGAAACGTGATGAACCATCAAAGTATTCTCAATTATGAAAATGTATAATTGATTATTATTACAAGAATCAGCAATTAATAATCAGATATACCGGAATGACTTTAGTCATAGCCATCTAATATAGAAGGCACTAGTGACTGAAAATCGGCAATCTCTATCTCTATCCTATCTCTTCCACTGACTTTATAAAGCGAATCTCACTATAGCATAGAAGGAGTTGCCGACGCCAGAGAGACAAATTGAAAGAGGAATAAAACAATGCGACGGGAGTAGCCTACATCAGTTCGTCAAGTACCTATTTTCACCAGTCCTTGAGAGACTGGAAGAAATCGGAAGTTGAGCCATTCAAGTTTCCACAGCATCAAGTTTTCGTTACAGGCTGATAAATAACGTTGTATAACAGATAACGTTGCACACTAGTTAGGTATTAGCATAGAGAAAATATATTATAATAAGATATCCCATGGTAGTTTATGTTCAGAATTTCAAGCCGATTTTTTATCAACTGAAACCGATTACTGTCGACTACTGTCTTATTTTGGGACACCGAGCTTTGCTCGTTATTTATTGATTGATAAACAAAACACGATTCTTTAAAATGATTGGGAAAGGACTAATATGCACAGCCAAAAACTGTTTCTCCCCCGAATTTTGATTTATACACTAAATAGTCCAGAAAGTAGGTTATGTTCCATACATTGAATTCATGTCAAATTTCCAGTCCAAACATTTGAAAACAGAAAAGTTCCAATTTAGATTGTTTACAAACCAAATTGAATAACAAAATAACACTTAATGATTAACTTTGAAAATTCTGATAACATGTTTACTTCAGAAAGTCCACAAACTCTGAATTCCAAATTTTGCTGTACTTAATTTTTGCCTGAAATGAGCCGTTAATGACAGAGTTGATGTAAAAACTAAACCTAAATACTTATACTCCTTCACAATTTCTACAGGTTCACCCCCATACTTCCACTTCTCTCTTTTACATAGCTTTCCATATTAATAACAAGAGTCCAACGATTACAATAAGTATGTAGTCTATCGATCATTCTCTGCATTTCAGTAACATTATCGGAAATGATTACAAGATCATCTGCATAAAGAAGAGCTTTCAATTTCATATCTCCTTCCTTGATTCCCCCTCCCAAAATATCGCAAATATCATAAATAAATGCGGAGAACAAAAGTGGAGACATCAGACAGCCCTGCCTTAATCCGCTTTCAATACTTATGTCTTCAGTTTGACGCCCCTCCTTGCACCATATTGATGATTTTGCATTCGGCCCATATAGTGCTCTTATTAAATTAACAAATTTATTTGAAACTCCTATCTCAGCCAGTCTATAAAAGAGTGCTTGTCTCTACTGAATCGAACGCAGCTTTATAATCGACGAAGAAACAGTATAATCTTTTACGCATGGATAGAGAATGTTTAATTACGTTGAAAAGAATATAAATGTTATCAATTGCGAAGTATCCTTTCCGAAAACCTGCTTGATTCTCACTTATGACTTCTCGACCATAAATCCACTTCTCCAATCTTGTCAACAAGACACTTAAAAATATTTTGTAAATTGCATTAGTAAATGAAATCGCTCTGTAGTTCTCAGGATTATTGGGATCATTTTTCTTATACAATGGAAATATTATAAACTTTGTGAATGACATTGGTACATCAAGAAAACGAAATATACGGTTAAAAAACATGCACAATAGCTGTCGGAATTCTATTGGCGCTTTTTTAAAAAACTCAGCCGTTATTCTATCAACACCTGGTGCTTTATTGTTTCGAGCTTTTTTCAAAGCTGAATCTATTTCTGTTACCTCGATTGGCTTGTCTAATAAATCGTCGATAACAAGAGGCTCAACCCACGATATCTGTCCACTACTTCTAACAGGTGTATACAACTGTCTAAAGTGCTGTATCCATTGTTCTGGAATAATATTTCCACTTCGCGTAAGTTTTCCCTCCCTGAAAAACCGAGCCAGCTGCCAAAATTTCTTAGAATCCCTTACAGTTTTTAGTTTTTCCTTAATTTCGGCCCAATAAGCTTCTTTCTTTCTCTTACATAACCACTTATATTCCTTTAGCTTTGACGTGTAATCGTTCTTCACTTGCTTGGAATTCGTTCTTCTGAATAATTTGAGAAGCGCAAACACGCGATCTCTGTATCTTACACATTCTCTATCAAACCAGACATTTTTCCTGACATCAATCTTATTTCCTCTCTGCGATATTGAGCCGCTAGCTGAATCAGCTATCAATTTTGTCAATAAATTATTTGCTGCATCTATGTTTCCTGGTAGAAAATCTATTTTACAACTCTCCCCAGCAAGCCTTTCAGCATAACCACTGTCATCTAGTTTTCCCCATGTCAATTTCGGTAATAACGGTAGCAAATTTTCATTGAATTCTAACTTATCACTAAACACCTTCAAAACAATAGGCATATGATCTGAAAACATTGCAGGTAAAATATTGGAAATCTATATGGGATAGAGCGCTCTATCTGATCTCAGATTGTAGAGCACAAATATACGCCCAGAGGGATTTTGAATTATACATCTAAATGGTAACAATAGGAAGAACAATAGTTGATCAAAAACTAATATTCATCAAAATTGATTTTTTCTTCAAATTTCACTCATTTTTGAAAAATCATAACTCAGTATTCATTGGAGATAGAGAGTTTCCGAATGATCTCATTTTATTCAGAATTTGATATTCTAGAAAAAAAGCAAGAGCAAATTTTTCCGATCATGAGATTTGGCAGAAATAGCTGAAAACTGGAAAATGAGCTGAAAATACGAGGTGTTTGGGCCACCCTGTATGTAGCACAAGGAAATTTTGCATGGAGAAATTGGTTCTGGACTTCTCTTATGTACCCTAATAATATATTAAAAAATCAGAACTACAATATAAATTGCAAGCACACCCCTTTCTTATGTCTAAATTGACTGGACTATTAGGGATACTTGTTTGGTTATTAAAAAACATATCCCATAGTACCAAATTTTTTAAAACTTTTCAACCCAATCAGACAATACGGTAAACGTTTTCGCACAGATATCTCGCCGACACAAGACAGGATAGAATTTACTCTGATGAACAGTATTAGAGGACGCTGTGGTTTATAACTGCGTCAAGTCTATGTTCACAGAAAGTCTGCTAGTAATAAATTATGAAGAAACACATGTCTAACCTTGAGAATATGGAGGCCCGATTTGCATGGTGATGGCATGCTAGCACACCATCTTGTTCTCGCGAGAAAAACTGAGAATAGAACTGGGCATCACTGTTGACAACTCTGCGCAGAAGGAGCAGAGCTCTTGCTTGTGTCTCCTCACTTGCTTCCACCTGCAATCAATTTATTTATTTCCATTTATAATTTTATTCAATTTAGCTATTTAATTCAACACAAAAAAATACAATGAGAGAAAACAGTTTACAATAAATAACTGTTACAATGAATATAACCATAAAAAATTAAGGCATAAGAAGAAATTCCATGGTATGGATAGTTTAGTCCAAATTTCTAGCCGATTTTTCTTAACTCAAGCCGATTACTGTTGACTACTGTCTATTTTAGCCGATTTGTGCGGTTAAGAATGGCACAGTATGAGAGACCATCTAACCAGCGTCATATAGCTTCACGCACAGCAACTACTATGACTTTCGGATTGAGCATTAGCAGACTGAGGCTTAACCCTTAATTACTATAGTGAGGTCCACGTTATAATGGCATTGTGTAATTTGCAATGGTGTTGCTATCCTTGTCTATCGTTCAACAAAGCAGATGGCGCTATCTCTTTCACGCATTGCGATGTTGCCACATCGTTCATCAACAATGTAAAAATTCAACTAATTAACAAAATATTTTATCTCAATCATAAAAATTTATTATTACATCTTTAAAAAATATATTTTTTTTTTGACAAATAAAATATGATCAACTATTTTCAACAATAATGCACAGTTGAATTCATCAGATATACCAGTATCAGCTGTTTTGGTGGCAAGACTGAGATCTGGCAACCCTTTTCTCCTATCTTCCTACACTGCCATTATAACGTGGACCTCACTATAGGCTGGGTGAAAAATCACCCAGGGCTTGAGAAATTTCGATGCTCTAGGTTGGCAACGATGCCTACAGATATAAAATATATAGTTCTTTGTTTGTGTTACTGTGCTAGTTCTACTGTATTGTGACTCCCTGGGTGATTTTTCACCCAGCCTAGTAATAGTGTGAGTTTTTCAAATATTGAATGAATTTGTCATGATTTTTTTAGGCAATTGACTATTATATAATCATAGTAATCATTAATTTGTTTGGAAATATATGAAGAATAAAGTTATAATTTGTAGAAAATGGTTGTGCATCTATTATTTTTTGTTGATCTACCAGAAATCATAATAATTTTTTTCAGAAAAACAGACATATTTTCAACTATGAAAAAATATATTAAAAAATTGGCAAGACACGTTGAAATATTCTTCAAATAATAGATCATGAGATTCATTATTCATAAATAGGAATATAACTTCAAAAAAAGTGAAATAAAAAAATAAGAAAAATATGGGTGAAATCTCACCCAGCCTAGTAATAGAGGTTGGGGAAGAAACCCTAGTGATTAAGGCTTAATCCTGTGTTTGGGGGGTATTCGCCCCCAGAAGGACCCGCACCATCCTTGCTCAACTGAGATCGGGCTACTCTGTGATTGTGAACAGTTGCATGTCCAGAATCACTGATGGTGTGAGTGATTCATGTCCCGACCCCACAGCACAGAGCATCTTTTCAGCTGCCCCTCGAAGCCGACACTACTGACAGCCGCCAGCCCCTGTGGGGTGGCCCGCTTCCGGGGCCTTGAGACGGAGGAGGAGTGAAACAACAGGGTTCCCCAAGTCGCTACAACAACAACAACTTTCGGATTGAGTTGACAGTGAAATTTAGAACATGTTGATCCCTGGACCAATTAAAGCAGCAGGCAATGAGAGTGACCAGTACAGTCAGGACAATTTAAACTGCTATAATGGCAGTATTTGATTACCGTAACATTTGTGTTGCTATCCTTGTATACAGAATGGCCCATAAGTCAGTTGACAAATATGCATCTAATCAAATAATACACAACAGAATGCAATACATGTATTATTAATTGAAGTTGGAATGATGTATTTGATGTAATCTAACCCAATATGTGAAGAATATTCTTGTTTTTAGATCCTCAAGATATAAGATTGTTGTAAACTGATTGGTTTGGTTTGTAACAACAGCTGACCTGAAAAATTGCAAGCGTCAACTGACTTATAGGCCACCTGTATATCATTCGACAAAACAGATAGAGTTATCTATTTCTAGCTAATAGAGCTATCTGCTTAGTCCAATGACAAACAAGGATTATGAAATAATCATAGTAAAAAATATAACATTTTAAATATTACCGTTTTACTTTAAAAGAGAGCTCAACAGATTTTGTCAATATTTCATGCGTTTTGTATGTAATTAAGGATTATTTTTTTATATGTTGCGTTTGTCTATTATACTTATTTTACATATTTCTCTTCGAAATTAAATTTTCTACAAGTTCTTTGAGAAAATATTTTGTGTTTATTGTACATTTAACATAGTAAATCTTAACCTTAAAGGAACAACAAGTTCCTTCACATCAAAAGAAGAAAAAAAGTCCAATTAACATAGGTCTGAAAATGCTTAGTTACCAAGTTATACAGGATGAAAGATTTCGTCTGAATTTCAGTTCCCCTGCTGAAACGAAGCTCTACGGGTATTTGTTGGCTGTTAATTAAGATGTAAAATTTAGCGTACTTTATGTAAAATGAACTGAAAATTGAATAAAAGCGTTCTCAGACCTGTAGCTACAGTAATTTTCAAGATGTGTGACGAAATACGTGATTTACGTTTGAGAACGCTTTTATTCAATTTTTCAGTTCATTTTACATAAAGTACGCTAAATTGTACATCTAACAGCCAACAAATACCTGTAGGGCTCTCTCTCTCTCTCTCTCTCTCTCTCTCTCTCTCTACCTCTCAAATTCCGGACGTGTGTTGATAGAAAGGATATTATTTACGGATAATAAATTACGGTGTACTATTCTGGGGGAAACAGTCCACACATGGAAAGAATTTTACTTCTACAGAAACGAATTATAAGGACTATCTTCAGGCAACCATACCTTGCCCACTGCAAACCCTTGTTTGTGGAGGCTGGCATTTTAACACTACCTGCACTGTTTGTTTTGGAGGCATGTTTGACGACTAGAAGGAAGCCAGATATTTTTTTGAGCAATCAGCAATATCACCACTACAACACCAGACCAAGGAACGACACTCATGTGTCAGTGATACTATCTAGACTGACCCAATATGGACCCAAATACATCTGCGCTAGGATATACAACTGCTTGCCAAATGAATTGAAGACATTGGAAAACTTGAGTCAATTTAAAAATGAACTTAAAAAATCCTCACAACAAGACCATATTATAGTTTACAAGAATACTTTGAGGAAAGAATCTCACCAAACCGACACCAGGAACCATAAGGAAATTCAGCTCTACAACAAGTATTTTATAGCCTTTTTGGAGAGATTCAGGTTTATTGTGTAATATTAACGGTTCATTCTCGTTTAAAATAATCAATTATATTTTATTAAGCAATAAATTACATTTTTCAATAATTTCATAATGGATTTTCATAATTAAGATGAGATATTTTGTTAATTAATAATTAATTCTACATTGTTAAAAGACGATCTGGCAACAGAGCAAAGCGAAAAAGAGATAGCGCTATCCGCTTTGTTGAATGATAGACAAGGATATAAAATACCCTCACCAATCAAACACTGCCACTATAACGTGGACATCACTATACAGAGATATTCGGAGAATTAACAAAACGTCCAATATTTACTTGAAATTCGAAAAATTACAAGTTGGTCAATCAATGGGAAATTGTCAAAGTCAACCCTACTTCCATGCATCTTATTGCAGCTTAACAGCTCCAATTTATCATAATAATTAAATTAGTTATTATAAATGTAGATTTGGAAAATAGAATTAGTTTTTGATTATAAAATGTCAAATTTCAATATTAATATTTATAAACGATCTACAGCTGGCAGTTGGTGCAACTGCGTAACAATCACATATAAGAGACCTGGAACTAAAATTTTCTTCATTGCGTCTCTCACAACCATCTCGCTCGCTCTCGAATTCGCTGCTATTGTTTGTCTTCGTTGTTAGTTCTTAGTTGTTAGTTCTTAGTTTGGTGTTCTAGTAGTTTAGCTGTAGTTTAAGTGTAGTTTTAGTTATAAGTTTAGTTTAGTAATTTTCGGACGCTACCTACCATTTAATTGTTTAGCTCCAATATCAAGGTTAGTAACTTTAACCTATTTTCAAGTTTATGTCAAGTTGTCAAAGGCTCACCAAGTTCAGTTTTAAAATGCACAATATTTTTTAACTTACTCATATTATACATTGTATGCCCATTTCGCCAGTACTTTCTGCTTATAAGGAACCTTATATTTTTTCCCATTCAGCTCACAGTTAAAATCAGTGAGTTTTACCCATAGGCCTATAATAATTTTTCAAAAATAAAATTGAATTAAATTCTTTACTATTGATTTATCATAATCGATTCTAATAGGCTACATTGGTAACATATTCTATAATAATAGCCCTTTTTCAACAGTTTATAATTTCACAAATTAGAAATTTGTTCAGTTCAAGGTCAATAAGTAGCCTATATAAACTATCTATCTTATTTTCATACTTTACAGGTTCTGTGTTTCATAATTACTAGGCCTATTACAATTACCTAACACTTCATAATTTAATTATTTTATTAGATTGGTTTAATAATAACAGTGACTGACATTAATCATGCAATTAACTTTTGAAAGTAGGGTTTTTAATTTCTACTATTTTCTTCTACTAGGTCAAGGTACCTAGCTTCAACCCATACTCTATAATCCAACAATAATTATTAAAAAACAGTGGAATTGTTAATCTTTTGATCCACCACTAATATTAGGCTACTAATACTTTGAAACCATGTTTTATAATAATAGCTCTTAATTTATCAAAACTCTATAACTTAATTCAGTTTCAGATTCGTGATTAAATCTGAATAAATTATTCATATTTTGATTCCAGTCATTTAGAAGTAATCTTTTGTAATTTGTTTGCTTCAAATGTCATAGATACTGACATTTTAACTTATCTCATTGAATTTAAATTTGAAATACTCTCATCGGTAGAGTACTTGAGAACAATTATTTGAGTTTCATCTTAACACATATAATGGATACCTAATTTTAATCACACAATATAAATATTTTAATTATCTACTGTAGCCTACACAATATAAATTTCTAAAGAAATCCATTCAATCTATTAATAGGCGTTATTTATGTTGATATTGTAAAAAACAGAGTAAGTATCTTACCTCTCATGGAAAGAATAGTTGATTCTCAAATACCGGTAGTTTTGAATCCAACAATACAAAATCACACTAGGCCTAGGCTACAATATAGTTTCACGACATAAGTTAGTAACTTGCAATATATAATTAAACGGACGTCACCACATCAAAGAATGTGAATATCTTTTTACTTTAAAGTTTTATGAAATATGATAGTAATATAATTAACTTGAAATATGCATAAACTCTTCTTTACTAATTCACAACACTACACTACATACAGATTCAAAATAAACAACTGAAAAGAAAATGAGAGGTTAGTCAGGTTACCTTGAACTTGAACTTGATATTAAATCAAAATGGCATTGAATGGAAAAATAACTCTCGGTCTCAATCAGCACAGTATTGCACATGCGCTGGTAACGATTTTTTCCCGTTCCATTCAGTCATCTTTCAATCTAACGCTCTTTGTGATGATGTTTACCGAGCACCGTGACTGGAGCCAATCCTCATTCTATTTTAATGATATTATAATTTAATGATGATTTATCATTGAATTCAATATAACTAACTGAACATAGTAAAAGTATTTCACATTAATTTAACTGAAATAGGGAATATTTACATATAAAAAATATAATTTTGAGGAATATTACCAAAAAACAAACTGAATTCTGAAAGTCAATATCATAAACAATATATATTTTT
>NC_052504.1:98398869-98426873 GCF_014356525.2 Nilaparvata lugens
GTGAAACCCGCCGCTCAAACCGCCGTCAAACCGACCGCGAATAAACCGGCGCTAACCAAAGCCGGCAGTAAAACGTCGCTGCTAACTCCCGCCCAGAAATCGCTGTCTACTTCGAAAACTAATCTAGAAATTAAACCGGGGGTTGACAGTGGTTTGAAAAAACCCGAACAACGCTCGTCGTCTAGTCTGAACTCGCTTACTTCTAAGGGCGACGCCAGTAAACTGTCTGCCGGCAAACTGAACAAATCAACACCCAGTCTGGGCGGCAGTGGTGACCAAAAGGTTACTAGTAGTTCGGCGGCAGTAGTCGACAAATCCAAGATGGAGTCGTCGAAAACGAAAGCCGGACAGAAAAAAGCTCCAACTGTCAACACCAAGGTGAAATCTGTGGACGGTAAACCGACTGCTACCTCAGAAGTGAACATTACGTCTACGGTGAGCGACGAGGAGCTGGGTGCGGTAACAACCGAATCTAGTTGTCCGATTGAATCGGCGTCCAGCAACGAGTCGTTTGAGGTGATCAGCATATCAGACATCAAATCGGAGAGGACGTCTTCTCCGGAGCTGTTGGAGTTGGAGGAGGATGGAGCAGAGAAGAAGAAGAATGATGTGAAGAAGGAGGAGGTAGAAGGAAAGAAGGATGATGATAAGAAAGATGGAAGTGTCGTGGTGAAGGTGGAAGTGGAAGAGAAGAAGAAGAAGGGAGAGGTGAGTGTGAAGAAGGAGGAAAGTGTGGCGATAAAGAAAGAGACTGACTCGAAAAAAGATGCAAAAGATAAAGAAGTTGAATCAAAATCTGGTAAAACACCACAAACCCCTGCAAAAAATGTAGAAGTTGACGCTAAAACTACAGGTAAAGACAAAAAAGTTGAGCCACAAAGTGATAAAACTCCTGCTAAAGGCAAAGAAGATGACGTGAAAAGTGGTAAAAGCGTTGGCTTGAACAGTGATGATACCGCTAAAAACCTGGTGGACAAAAGTGGCATGGAGAATGGTGATCAAAAGCAGGCAAAGGCGAGTAAAGAAGATGTCGCTAAGAAAGTGGGGGAAGAGAAAAAGGACAAAGATAACACTAAGAAGAGTGTGATGGATGAGAAGAAAAGTAATGAACCTGTCGGGAAAGAGTCTGATGTTTCGAAGAAACATGCTAAAGATAGTAGTGATGAAAAACTTGCCAAGTTGGCCAAGAAAAAGTCAGACATTGTCGAAGGAAATGACAAGAAGTCTGACTGTAAAGTTGATAACAAAGCCAAAATTGATTCGAAACTTGTTGGCAGTGAGGAAACGATGAAGCAATCGTTGCTTGATTCCAGCAAAGTAGCAGCTGACAAAGATGCTTCTAATAAACAAACAACTAGTGATCTTGTGAAAGCTGGAGATGATACAAAGTCACAAGAAAAGGATTCCAAGGATAATAGTGCCAAGGTGCATCAAAAAGATTCCAAGGCACAGAAAAATGATTTGAAGGATGGTGTTTCCAAGGCAAAAGGAGATGATGGAGGTAATAAGGTGCAGCAGAAGGATTCTAAGGTTAGTGGGACGAAGGTAGAAGTGAAGGATTCTAAACTAGATGAAAAGGATTCCAAAGATGGCAATTCAAAGGCGCAGGAAGAGAATTCCAAGGATAGTGGTGCCAAGTCATCACAAAAGGAGTCTTCCAAGGATAGTAGTGCTAAGGCACAACAGAAGGATTCTAAGGATAGTGAGACCAAGGTACCACAAAAGGATTCTAAGAACAGTGGTACTAAAGTTGCACAAGAAAAAGGTTCTAAGGATAGTGTAGGTAAGGTACCACAAAAGGATTCTAAGGACAGTGTTGCACAAGAAAAGGGTTCTAAGGATATTGTTGCTAAGGATCCTGAGGAGAATGGTACTAAGGTTGGACAAGAAGAGGCTTCCAAGGAAAGTGTTGCTAAGGTATCACAAAAGGATCCTAAGGACAATGGTACTAAGGTGGCACAAGAAAAGGGTTCTAAGGAAAGTGTTGCCAAGGTACCACAAGAGGATTCTAAGGACAGTGGTACTAAAGTTGCACAAGAAAAAGGTTCTAAGGATAGTGTAGGTAAGGTACCACAAAAGGATTCTAAGGACAGTGATGCACAAGAAAAGGGTTCTAAGGATAGTGTAGGTAAGGTACCACAAAAGGATTCTAAGGATAGTGATGCACAAGAAAAGGGTTCTAAGGAGAGTGTAGGTAAGGTACCACAAAAGGATTCTAAGGATACTGTAGGTAAGGTACCACAAAAGGATTCTAAGGATAGTGTAGGTAAGGTACCACAAAAGGATTCTAAGGATAGTGTAGGTAAGGTACCACAAAAGGATTCTAAGGACAGTGATGCACAAGAAAAGGGTTCTAAGGATAGTGTAGGTAATGTATCACAAAAGGATTCTAAGGAGAGTGGTACTAAGACAGCTAGTAACGCTAAGGCTGAACAGAAAGATTCCAAGGAACATGTAGAGACTGATGGACGGAAAGTTGGCGATGATACAGCTGCACATGAATTGTCGGGAGCGTGTCGTAACGTTGTCTGTGGTCCCCAAGGTACTAGTGCCAGCAGCAGCACGCCGACTGCAGAAAATGTCGGAACGACGTCGGAGCCAGCTCGGACGGAGGTCGAGACAACGCCGGCGAAGAAAAATTCCAAGAGCGAAATCAGATGGGACGTTTGGAGCGACTGGATCGCCAGCGACGTGAGGTTCCCGCGGCCGTGTCTAGGTCGCATTCCACACTTTGTCGGCGCCTCGGAGGCGGCTGACAGACTGGCCGAGCTCGACATCTTCAAGAATTGCCAACAGCATTCAGGTCAACCCCGAGAAACCGCAGAGCTTCGTCCGCTATCACACACTCAAGGTAGGTCTATTTTATAACCTGACGATGGTGTGATCACCGAAACTAGTGAACTATTTTAATTTTTTTTTTAATAAAGGGTGCTTTAAGATTTTTTATATTGTTTTATTAGGTTTATTAGACATTTGTATGGTCAGAGATGTTGTGCTATTTCTCCATAAAGTGACTAGTGACACATAACCTATAGCGAGGTCCACGTTATAATGACAATGAAGAGAGATAGGAGAACAACGTTGCCGATCCTCTGTCTTGTCAATGCCTTCTATGGAGAGTAACAGAAACGGATAACGGTTTATTGATGTAATTATTGAGGCGCAACTCACACTCACGCGACTCAGGTCGAGGAGAGACTCGACTCCAGTCGAGAGCTTGTGTTTCCAAATGTTGACACTCAGACCATCGATTCTAGTATCCGCGGACGTCACCATTTGAAACACATGCTCTCGACTAGAGTCGAGTCTCTTCTCGACTGAGTCGCGTAAGTGTTAGTTGAATATAACTGTTCATTCTCGTTTTAAAAATCAATTATATTTTATCATAGAGAAACAATAGCGTAAGTAGATATCCCATGGTATAGGGCGATTATGTTGCAGCTTTACTATTATCTCAAGCCGATTACTGTCGATATTAACTGTTTTGAACGGGTAAGAGTGTATAAACAGCACAATATGAGAGACTACCAGCGTCATAAAGCTTCACGGGAAAGAAATACATGAACTATCGGCTTGAGATAACAAGTAAAAGTTGCGACATAAACCCCTATACCATGGGATATCTACTTATGCTATTGTTCTCTATGATTTTATCCAGCAAGAAATTATATTATTAATGATTTCATAATGAATTTTCATAATCAAGATTAAACATTTTGTTAATTATATTTCTACATTGTTGAAAAGCAATCTGGCTACAGAGCAAAGCGAGAAAGAGATAGCGCTATCTGCTTTGTTGAATGATAGACAAGGATAGCAATACAATTGCTAATTAAACACTGCCATTATAACGTGGACCTTACTATAGCTACATTTGGACTGTTGTATAAATTAGAATTAGAACCGTTTTGGGCTGTAAGCCTGTCGTACTTTCTCCAAGTTTTGTAATTCTGAATGATTAAATAAATAATTCTCCAAACCGTTATCCATTTATTAGATATTTGCTTATGTGGTAACAGATGTTATGGTATTTCTCCATAATACATCAACGTCTGGCAACATCAACGTCATTTCCACGTGTAAAGCTGCGTACAGACGTGAGCGCCACGAACCACTTACTCCGTAAACAAAGCCATAGTGCATTCTGGTGACGTCAGCACAGGTAGGGCTCCTACACCAATAAAAATTTGTTGATTTCAGCTGATCTATATCAGCTAGTGTTTTTATTGGTGTAGGAACCCTACCTGTGCTGACGTCACCAGAATGCACTATGGCTTTGTTTACGGAGGTAGTGCACAAACACGTGCATTTCTATTTTCCCGATTATATCTGTAATATCGGGGCACCGAGCTCCGCTCTGGAGTAAAAAAAGCATATAAAATTTATTACGAAAGAAGAAATTATAATATATTGATAGTTCATACAGAAAGGTTCTATCTAATCACAGTGGATTGAGATTAATTCCCAGAGGAATGCAAAAAGTTCTCTCACAAAAGCATGTTAAATTTTAATCCAAATCAGAGAAGACCATTTCAAAAAGATAGCTTATCAAATTGGTTCTACCGGGATTAATCAGGATTAAAATTTAACCGGCTCTTGTACAACCTGCACCAAGTACCTGATTGAATGATTACAAAAGTTCAACAGCTGAGTCATAAGTTTGTCACAGTTCCACACACATGCACTCGCTCACTCACTTCCATCATCAACAGACGACGAAATTATCAGCTGTTTTTCCAAGGATGAATAGATCCTTTTTAATGTCCTTTAGCGAGTTTTCCCAGGGATGAGACCTAGTGCAATCGAATTTTTATATTATAAACCTACTACGTTCTGAATTTCGTTAGAGCCGTTTTTGAGATCCGGTGAAATACAAACATATAAACAAAAATTGCTCGTTTAATAGTAATATCGGGGCACCGAGCTTCGCTCGTTTATTTATGATAAACAGAACACAATTTCTTCAAAATGATTGTGGAAGGACAAACAGGCACAGCCCCAAAACTGTTTCTTCCCCGAATTTTCATTTATTCACTTTAAGTGATCCAAAAAGTAGGTTAGTTCCATACACTTGAATTCAGGTCCAATTTCAGTCAAAATATTAAAAACAGAAAAGTTCTAATTTAGATTGTCTACAAACCAAATTGAATAACAAAAAACACTCACTAATCACTTAGAACTGTAAATAATTATTAACTTTGAATAGTATGATATATACCATTCATGTCAACAAATCAGATTATTTTAATCGAGTCAATTAAAATTTCTAGATATCTCGCGTGGTACGGTAAGCTAGTTGATTACACAGCTGATCCTCCCACACAGGCTCACGCATCTTCTGACGAAATTTTATCATCTGTTTTTCCAAGGATGAATTATCCTTTTAATGTCCTTTAGCAAGAAGTATTCCCAGAGATGAGACCTAGTGCAATCGAATTTTTATATTATAAACCTACTATATTCCAAATTTCGTGAAAATCGTTAAAGCCGTTTTCGAGATCCGTTGAACATAAATAACCAGATAACCAGATATAAAAATATAAACAGATATACAGAAATTGCTCGCTTAATATAATAGGATATTATTTGCTCTCCAATTGGCATTTTCTGAATGCGCCATTCTCAATTACATTTGATAACTTCTCTAGTCCAAGTGCAATCAACATTTTAAACTCACAATTATGATGCTTCTCATATAGTAAATGATTGCTACAAAAGTGAAAGTTGTAATGTTTTACAATAATGGAAAATATGAGTCTCATTAATTTTGAACCGTATTCTAAGCGCTAGTATAAGCACAGACTTACTTTCAATATTTCAATAGATAGAATAAATTTTCTTGAATGTAGGCTTATTTCTCTTGCAAAAAGGAAAGTTAAAAATAGCATGGCTACATGAAGATAAAAACGACATTCCATTCATAACCAGACAAAGAATGTTTGCTTTAGTGTGCGGTTAGTCTAGACTAATAGTAAATAAATAAATTCTTAGCATTCCGATGCAATTGATTTTCGCCACCAAATGTTTTTGACACTGATTGGTTAGATGGCAATAAACAGGGATACTTTATGGTGCCATTCATATTGGTAAAGCATTTTTATGTCATGGAATCTGATTTTTCATTCATTTAATATTATCGATTACAGCGTCATAACTTTTAGAATAAACAAATTTACGGTATATTCATTCTGCCTCGCCATATTTATTATAATTCAATCAATGATTTTGTATTTAATTAGCATTGAATTTATATTAAAACTAGCCGTCAGGCTCGCTTCGCTCGCCATATCCGTCTAACCAGGGGCGCTCCGCCCCCTGGACCCCCGACTGGATCGTCCAAGAATGAGATCAGCAGGCTCGCTTCGCTCGCCTGCATTTTCATTTGAGCATTTTTATCATATGTCAGGACAATTCAGTCGGGGGTCCAGACTAAACGTCTGGCTAAACGGATATGGCGAGCGAAGCGAGCCTGACGGCTAGTAATATAATATTCCCAGGATTGAAGTAGTAGCAGTGCCCAATCAATTTTTCCGCGATAAATGCATTTAAATCTTCAACTTGGTGCCAACCTAACAAAGTCAACTCAACTTAATGCCAACCTGACAAAATTATTAATTTAGTTGCCAGTTAACAACTGTTTCGAAAGGTACTCTATCTAGATTATAGTTCTATAGTAACATATGATATGGAAATTTCAATTTAATTAAGAGATGGGAGAAGAAGAATATACATGCTAAAAGACGAACTTTAAACCCTTTAAACAACCCTTAGAGTTAAAATATTGCCAAAAGATTTCTTAGTGCGCCTCTAAAGGGCCAACTGAACATACCTACCAAATTTGAACGTTTTTGGTCCGGTAGTTTTTAGTTCTGCGACAGTGAGTGAGTGAGTGAGTGAGTGAGTGAGTGGTCAGTCAGTCAGTCAGTCAGTGAGTGAGTGCCATTTCGCTTTTATATATGTAGATGAAGATGATATTGAGAGAAAAATATATGATTAACTTGTGCTATTTCTCTTCTAAATTTCAGTTTTGATTGAAAGGTCCAAAAATACACTAACAAATATCATGGGATCTGTATCTTTAAATTTTCTTAAGAGTTTGGTACTTTGGTCTTCAGGAACTTCCTTGAAGTAGAAGATTGGCAGATAAAAGTGTTGTTAAAAGTATAGAGAAAAGTCATAGAAATATAGAAAAAAGCATGAGAAGATATTGAATTTATTGAATTTATTTTTCCAAATACAAAAAATATTTTTACAAACATAATATTCATTAAATACAATAGTTTTTGGCGTGACTGGAAGAAGAAGCCTTGAGCTCCAGCCACGAGTTCTAAAAATAAGAAATACATTTTTTAACTAATAACAGCAGTACAAATGATACAATTTTGTTGATATATGGTAAATAATCTATGGATGTTGAATTTTTCAATAGTCAAGTACTTGATAAACAAAATATAGATACACCAGAAAATAATATAAAAATTGTCTAGTTCTAATAATTTTTACACAATTAATATTGCCAAAAATTGTGATTAGCCAACTCAATTCTCAATTTAAAATAATAGTTCTGTTTTACCCAAGATCTTATCAATCTCAATTTGGTTTTTGTAATTTTACTTAACTAGCCGTCAGGCTCGCTTCGCTCGCCATATCCGTCTAGCCAGGGGCTCCGCCCCCTGGACCCCGACGGATCGTCCGAGAATGAGATCAGCAGGCACGCTTCGCTCGCCTGCATTTTCATTTGAGCATTTTTATCATATGTTAGAACAATCCAGTCGGGGGACCAGACTAAACGTCTGGCTAAACGGATATGGCGAGCGAAGCGAGCCTGACGGCTAGTAATATAATATTCCCAGGATTGAGTAGCAGTGCCCAATCAGTTTTTCCGCGATGAATGCATTTAAATCTTCAACTTGGTGCCAACCTAACAAAGTCAACTCAACTTAATGCCAACCTGACAAAATTATTAATTTAGTTGCCAGTTTAACAACTGTTTCGAAGAGGTACTCTATCGTGAATAGTTCTATAGTAAATATTATATGGAAATTTCAATTATATTAAGAGATTGGGAGAAGAAGAATATACATGCTAAAAGACGAACTTTAAAACCCTTAAAAACAACCCTTAGAGTTAAAATATTGCCAAAAGATTTCTTAGTGGCCTCTAAAGGGCCAACTGAACATACCTACCAAATTTGAACGTTTTTGGTCCGGTAATTTTTAGTTATGCGAGTGAGTGAGTGAGTGAGTGAGTGAGTGAGTCAGTGAGTGAGTGCCATTTCGCTTTTATATATATAGATAAATTCGTCCGGAATTTTATTTTATTAGTTTATTACTCTGATATTCAAATTGGTGTTTACTAGATGTTAATGAAGTATAGTTATATTGAAAGCATTTACTACAGTTTGGCCGTAATTATAAGGGATTGTGCGACGGGTAAAATTGATGTGTATTTTTATTAATAAAATTAAATTCGTCACATAAGTTTGACGTAACGTTGGTAGATCTATCTCTTCAAATTTAATCTGCTGGGATAGAGTCTGGGTCTTCCAAGCGCAGCTCTAATAATTGCTTTGTATTATAAAAAGTTTTTTAAAATGTGTCATACGCGGCTCCCATACTTCTATATTATAATGGAAAAGTGAATGAGCATAACGTATTAAATCGTTCTCAAAATATTCAAGTCTATTAATTGGTTAATTCTGTAAAAAATTGTTATTAAATATTTCAGTTTGAAGCATAGATTCTGAAGGTGAACGTCCCATTTCATATGCTGATCCACAGAAACACCTAAATATTTGATTGATTTGACTCTTTCCTATTGTTGGACAAGTGCAGTTAACAGTGATGTGTTATGACAGTGTATTATCAGCTCAAGCTCATCAGGAGGCTGACCACTTATGTTAGGGGAAAAAGATATGTATTTAGTTTTAACTCGCATTTAGAGTTAATATATGGGCTGTTCAACCCGATTTAACTATTCAAGACCACGATTAGCAGAGTTAATGTTTCATTCCATGTTAAGCCTGAGAAGATTAGAGCAGTGTCATCGGCAAATGATAGTGTGACACCATTAGGAATATCAATTTTCAATAAGTCATTGACATAAATCAAAAAAAGTAGCGGCGATAGAACAGTTCCTTGTGGAAGTCCAACTCTTTTATATTTTGAATGTCAGTTTTTATCATTTATTGTTCAAATTTGGATTCGATCTGTCAAATAACCTTGCAAATATATCTTTTGTTGTTCCTTTATTCCACAAACACTCTAGCTTATGAAAAAAGGATAGAATGTGGTATAGAATCAAAGAATCAAAGTGGTATAGAATCAAATATCCCATGGTATAGGTCGTTTACGTTTCAAATGTCATCCGATTTTTGTTACTCAGCCGATAACTGTTGATTATTACTGTTTTGTTGGGGTGAGTGTGTTTAGAACGGTACACTTATGAGAGACATAGCTTCGTGGAATATTATATTTCGCACCTAGCGCAGAAAATGAGATTTTTCCGCTCGAAAAGATTTAGAGCCGAAAAAACATTTTTGCCCGTGGTGCGAACGCTATTTTTCGCCACAACACAAAAAATAAACATATATATATATGAGAATAGTTGTTTACTAAGCACTTCCGAAAGCAGAAGTGAAGGTGATAGCTCTAGCAAATCTGAGGTAATCTGAATATCAGGAAATTGTCCAGTATTTTTATTTTTGTATCTGATTTGTCTAAATAACTAAAAGATGATGTTCAATTATGTGGGAGGTTGAGTTTATACTTTTTTATTCTTCCACAATGACAATTATAGGATATTATTATAAATGTTTTTTAATTATTGAATAATGACACAAATAATTAAAAGTTGTTGATCAGCTGTTTTTTGATCACCTTTCTTAGTTCCATGTTAGCGGCTGGAAGGGTACTCTTTCCGGCCTAGGCCGAAAGAAACCTGTTCTGAAGTCAGATGAGAGTCGTCTGCAAACAATGTCTTTCAGATCTACGTAGGGACTGGAAAACAGCTGCTTTCTGTGCAGTGTGGCGAAAAAGACATTCCACCTGGTGCGCTAAAAGGCGGTTTTCGTACCAGTTTTGCTGTTCCAAATTCGGAACTATAGTGAGTCCACGTTTTAATGGCAGTGTGTGATTGGCAATGGTGTGCTATCGTTCAACAAAGCAGATGGCGCTATCTCTTTCACGCATTGCGATGTTGCCACATCGTTTATCAACAATGTAGAAATTCAACTAATTGACAAAATATTAATCTCAATCATGAAAATTTATTATTAAATCTTTAAAAAATATATTTTCTTGACAAATAAAATATGATTAACTGTTTTCAAATAATTGAACAGTTAAATTCATCTGATATACCAGTATCAGATGTTTGGGTGGCAAGGCTGAGATGTGGCAACCCTTTTCTCCTATCTTCCTACACTGCCATTATAACGTGCGCCTCACTATAGGAAACATACTCTACTGTAAAGAAAACATATGTTTTTATTACAGTATAGTATGCTGTAATGAGAATCATATGTTTATTTGTTCTACAATCAGCTGTTTACCTGCATGATTTCATGGATGTAAAACAACTGAAATTGGATGACTTATGCCCGGTTGCAGAGTCGACAATAATAACGTCGCCCATAGTTAACAGCGCGGACTTGACTATTATTTAACAGGCCAATTTCGTTGCAGAGACGTTCCGTTAGCTATTGCTCTGCCGATAGGTAACAGCGCGCCAACAAACAGGTTTTCCGTTGCAGAGACGAAAACCCTATAGGCAGATGACGTCATCTGAGGCTACCAAACTAAATGTGCTCTTAATTTAAATGCCCAAAATCGTGCTTATAAATCCACTATACATTCGCGCCAGTGTATTTTAAGGTTATGTTGAATTGTGGGCATGTTTTAAAAGACAGACGAAAATGATCATACATAATAATTATTGATTGATTACATTATAATAACGATAACTATTTGAAACTGTAGATAGAGTGTAAATAAACTGAATAAAATACTTGACTTTTGAGTAGCTTGGATGAAGATTTAATACAATTTTCAATAAACTGTATAATTATATTAATTTTAATAATACACAGTATGCAGAGTCATTAGAATATATCTTGTAAACTGCTGCTTTGCTTTCAAGATAAATCAAAATGCCAGGAGGCAAAAAATAATTCTGGTCAAAAAAAATTTTTTTTTTTATTAATATTACATAATAAATACACCAGTCACTCATTTTATTCTTCTACCTCTAATCTTACTTGCTTAATTCATTCATTTAGCTATCAACAACTCAAACTGAAAATAATTACAAATTAGTCTGCAGTTTACGATCGTGATTCGTAACCTTCAAGCATAAACAACACAATAAGCAGACAGCAGTTTTGTGATAAACAGGCGTCATGTTGTGACGTCATCCGACTGGAGGTTGGAAGAACTGTTCACAGTTATGCCATACATTAGTTGGATAGAAGCATACCACGCAAAAAGTGGTATGAGCAGCATGTGACTTATGTGTGTGCCTTATCAGAGCCATAGTTAAAAGGGGTCTGGCAAACGACTCTGCAACCAACAACTATTTATGGGCGAGTTGTTACTATGGCTCTGTTAACTATGGGTGACTTTATGTAGCGACTCTGCAACCGGCATATGACAAAAAAACTTGAAGCACAAGTGGTGGAAATAAAGCTCTGTCGTCACTTTCTTATACTGTATTTTCTCTACTCTTTCATTAACGCAAACAAAAATATAAGTTATATGTACTGTGGTAAGGTGAAAACTTAGTACTGTTTGGAGGGAATAAAAATTGTATTGAATTTCAGGCTGGCAAACAACTGCTGGTGCCGAACCCTCAAAGACAACCGGCTTCTGCTGAAGGCGGAAGTGGTGCCTGAAGGAGAAGGGGACGATGCCAAGGTGGTGGACGACAAGCAGCTGATGTTCTACGCACGCACAGGGCATGCGTGAGATTGGCAACCGGTCGAGCTCAAAGACGACTCCGTCAAGTGGACCTTGTTGTCATCGGTGCGGTCGCCGTGTCTCGAGAAGGTATGCGGCTGACGTTCATGTATCGGGTGAAACCGTTGCTCATTAGCTTGTACCAATTTATTTACAGTAGAACCCCTCATATCCGGCCGCTATGGGACCGGTTCCTGGCCGGATAACGATTTGGCCGGATAACCCAACCTAATATAAAACGAAAATTTAAACGTAATACTACAGTAATAATCAGTACAGTACTGTAAATAAAATTTAAAAATTGTTAGGTCTCTTTTGTGTGGTTTAAATTAGGAATACAAGTTTTAAATCAAAAAGAAAATTTATTTGAAAAATTACAATACAGTAGAGAAAAAAGTGATAAAAATAGGCCTAATTAACATAAAAGTATTACAGTACAAATTTACATAGGCCAAAAATTATATTTACTGAACAATTACTGTACGTTAAAATAGTCCGTAATTTTCTGCTGAGCTTTCTTGTCCATTGTTGTTTTGAAGGCATAGTCCCTCCATTATTCGCTCCTTGTTTAGTTTAAACCCGTAAGCTGAACTTCCGGAATCCCCCCAACAGAGAATGTCTTTTGTGGCAAACGTTTGAAATTTAGCCCCGACTCGTCCATGTTATAGACCTGATCTGGACAAGCTTCTCTTCTTGAATTATCTTTTCCAGTTCACTGTGAATTCACTTGCCGAAGGAGCATCTGCGGACATTTTTTCACCACAGATATTACAGATATTTACAAATGTAACACCATGTCTTTTTTTTCATCGGTCAAGCCACATTTGCTGGCTACAAACTCAGTGTTTCCTTCCATTTTTTATGTAAAATCATGGCTTTTCCATTCAAAACTGGACCATATTGGAGTGCCCTCCTTCTTCCTGCAAAAACCAAAGCCCCAGGCGTCATCAACCATCTCATTGGAAGGTTTCCTCAAGTACTGCCGTTCAGATAAACCTTTTCACTCTCATTTGTGTACAAAAGTCCATCAAAGTCCTTCGATTGCGACGCCAGTCATTAACCGTGCTTTTTCCTACGTTTAGTTCGGCACATATTTTTTCTACGGACTCGCCTTTGTCAATGCGTTCGATCGCGTTGAGTTTTTGTTCCACTGTCACCACATCACGTTTTCGTTTTGATGCACTCATTTTTTTATTTCGCAAACTAAACTTTAGATAAAAATACCACTTAAAACTTAACACGACTCACAAAAATAAGTGTCATAATAAAACAATTACAATACTGTATACTGTAGTGAAAATCCGCACAGTAAAGATCGACCACCTGCTAAGAGATTACATACTCAACTGAGTTATTGGCAACAGTTAGGCCTAAATGTAAACAAACAGACCGGATGAGCGCTTCCGTGGCGTCGTCGTCTGCCGCCGATACTTATCGTGTTGCTAAGCGTCTGCAAGCCGTGGGATACAATGTTATATTGATTCCGAGAAGCGACCGGATAAACCGAGGACCGGTAAATCAGAGGCCGTTTATGAGGGGTTCTACTGTACTTTGAAAAATGCATATACAGGGTGCGGCATCATTATTTCCTTTTTTAAATGTTTACTGTTCAGTTAGTTGATGCTAGCAGAATGATAAGGCTAGGCGCAAACCAGTAAGACATGATCAGACACGTTTAGTCGCAAATACTTTGTGCTAGTATCAAACACATTGATTTAGTGCAGTGGTTCTCAAACTTTTTACTTCAAGCCCCCCTGCATAATTCAGCTGTAAGCCGGACCCCCTATATGTATAAGCATAGACTACTATACATGTTGTCATACACGTATACGTACGTATATACCTACATATTTTACACTCAATAATATTATTTAGTTGAGTTTTGCACATTCTATACATACCCAATGTTGCAAAAGTTTCAATATTTCATAATAAAACAACAAATTCTATACAATCAAAAATTATTATTATCCGGTACTACAGCTACTATAGTACATAGTTTTTATTTTTTGTTTCTCATAGAAATTAACAATACAAAGAGCGTCAGTGTGAAGGATAAGCTTGTTTTTTCGCACAGAGTTTGTTGAAACGAGGTTTCAGCTCCGATAACGCTACTCTAAGTTCCTGGGTCATGACAGCTAGAGCAAACCCCAGTTTCACACGGAAAAATTGTAGCAAATGGAGTCTATATTTATCTTCAATGCCTTTTTACTCAAAATTGGGTGTTCTTTTTGCACACCAATCCAGAAGGATTTAGAGAATATTCTTCAAACTTCATTTTAAGCGCAAAGTCACCTTGGAGATCAATGAGGTTTTCTTTTTCTATCACGTTGAGGGAGCACTTATTGATTGACAATTTGAATTTGAAAATACGGTTGATATAAATATTTTATGAGTAAAATTATATGTAATTTAAAAAATTTAAAATGGCTTATCTTAATTATTTTAGAAGTAAATTTAAAACATTTTCCAACCAAGCTTTGAGCCCCCCCTGACCATTCATCGCGTCCCCCTTGGGGGTCGCGCCCCACACTTTGAGAACCACTGATAGTGTGGACATAACCTACAAATGAATGGACATAACCTACATAATATTTGGACAATTTAAGACAAAATTAGAAATTGAAGAAGTTTTGGACAACAGCCTATTTTTTTATTTTCCGACTACTTTATTTTCTACTCTATCCAATAAATAAATAAAATGAAATAGATTGTTGCTTATGACGCAACTCACACTGATTAGTCATTTCAATCAGACATGTCTTCATAAGCAACTATGTGAAGTATTGTGACTAAACGTGTCTGATCATGTCTTGTCTTGTTTTGACTAACTGGTGTGCGCCAAGCCTCTAAGAGAGTGGTGGTTTTAAAGTTTTGTTCTTGCACAGTTCAGTCGCCAATATACGTTGGAACAGCGAAGAGCAGTGTTCGCCGTTGATGCCTACTCTTCGAGTGGCTGTTCAGTAGTTGCACACAGAACGCCTTCCGGAATCGGTTTCAAGTTAGCCCCGTTGGCCCGTGTTCGAGGCTGGAAATAGTTTTTTCCTACAGATACCCTGAAAAGTGACCATTTGTGCACTGATTGCAGGCTGCAAAGAATCACTTTTCCGCACTAGTGCGCAAAGTGAGTACTTTGCGTACTCCAGATTTGCAGCATGACAACGCAAATAGTTAGTAGGTTATATGGAGCACCAGTGCAGGAAAATCGAAATTAAGTTGGTAACAGTGACTGCTGTGGCTGCTATAGTGAGCAGAGGTGCACGAAGCACAACGCGCTAATTATTAAGTAGATTTATAACCAAGGACAACGACAGCACAGTGCCACCACAGCACACACCACACAGCTGCCCCCCGCCATTCAAACACACATACATTATTCAGGCAATTTTACCCATAATTACCCACTTTTCATATTCAATGGTAACTGTAGGAAAAATTTAATGTGAATACGTGCGCAAAGTTCGTTTGCTGCACTCAAGAAACCATTCCGCCTCGCCTACGGCTCGGGCGTAAACGTTTCTTTCGATGCAGCAAACTGTCACTTTGCGCACTAGTTGCACAAATAACTATTTCCTACAGGTACCTTGGAAATTGACCATTTCTGCACTGATTGCAGGCCGCAAAGAATCACTTTCCGCTATTACTTTACGTACTCTATAGTAAAAATATTACTTTGCGTACTCTATATACTTTACGTATCATCTAGCAGCCATTCAATCAGCTGTTGACATGTTGGCGTGTATTATGAATGCGAATTTGTTCTATATATATTTTTTCTGATTTTCAAATGGATAAATTTGAGAACTCATAAAATTAACATTTTGAATATTATTAATTATTCATCATTTCAAATAATATTTTTTTTAATTCATAAATTGATTGGTTGAAAAATTTTGGAAATTAAGATTTACTCAAAATTATTCAAATTTTTCAAATTAATATAATTGTAATTTGAATAAATTATCGATTATTAATTTTCAATTGGATTATCAAGTTTAAATAAATTTGAAGTTGTTATTAATAACAAAATTATACAGACAAACATTTGATGGATTTCAGCCATCATTTTACTAATAATCAACCACTTTTCATATTCAATGGTAACGTAGGAAAAATTCAATGTGAAATACGTGCGCAAAGTTCCTCTGCTGCACTCAAGAAACCATTCCGCCCTCGCCTACGCTCTCGTGCGTAAACGTTTCTTTCGGTGCAGCAAACTGTCACTTTGCGCACTAGTTGCACAAATAACTATTTTGTGGTTTATTACATTTAGTCAAACAGGCAGTGCAACAAAACGAAGATCTAAAGTTCCACGGCTCATTAGATCACGTATAAACATTGAGACTGTGAGAGTTTCAATTTTGTAATCTCAAATGCGCTCAGCATGTAAATATGCGTCTGTTCTTGAACTTGACGATCTTTCTGCGTGGAGAATTCTTTACAAATACTTCTCCAACTTACTGAAGGGTTCCCATACATATACTCACTCTATTATAACAATAATACAGAGGGTGATGCCCATATAAGCTCTTGGGCTTGTGCGTGTGTAATGAGTGAGAGGGATGGTGATGAGAGATGACTACTTTTTAGGTAGTCGGGACCGACGGATTATAGTCTCCTCCGAAAGTTGATCCTAGTCGATGTTACGCGGCTTTGAAACATGTCAAATTTGTTAAGATGGATGTTAGCTAATGATGGTTGTTTCTTGCAGGCCATGTTATCGGACGAGGCCTGGGACTCTCTGACTTGGAGTATGCGCTGTTGTTGTCGCAGGGTCTCATCACAAAGACACGATTGTTGCATGTACTGTTCACGACCAACAGGTAACAGTAATTCATTATTTTTGAATAAATATACTATAGTGGGTCCACGTTATAATGACAGTATTTGATCAACTTTAGTTTTGCTATCCTTGTCTATCATTCGACAAAGCCGGTGATACTATCCTTTTCTAGGTCCACAACGATGACAATTATGTTTTTTAACAGTGTAGAAATATAATCAATTAATGCAGAGAATCGGTATCACTATTCTTCCATCTTTTTTCACTGCCATTATAACGTGGACCACACTATAGATATTGTCCCCAACCCTGATTCATTAAAATCGAGGTACCGGTTCCCGTTGTACCGGTATTTATTTTTCCAATTTAATCAAACCAAATAGCTTTTTTATTCACAAAATCGTATAGAAATTTATAAAATTAATTTAAACATTTAACAGTAAATACTCTCCGCAAAGACTTGAGTCTGTGGCACCAGTGCTGGGTGGGCTGGTTGTGATTAATTCCACGAGAGCCAATCAGAGAAGCCGTATTATCAGAAAGGCCTTCTCTGATTGGTTCTCGTGAAATTAATCACTGTTAAAATTTAACCTACTTTTGTACAATCGGGCCAGAAAGTCATAGTTTGTGTGTAGAGCTGGGTACATACATAACAAAAACGCACACTTTAATTTTCATCAGCTGAAGCTATGCATATTATTATATCTGTATCTTACTGCTTCTGTACAAATACATTTATATAATAAGAGTAGCCCACCTTATTACTTTCCTTGCCCTATTACCATAGGTAAGGAAAGTATTGATTTCCAAAAAAATTAAGGTACCCTAATTTCATGTTTTCTATACGTTTCAAGGTCCCCTGAGTCCAAAAACATGATTTTTGGGTGTTGGTATGTGTGTGTATGTGTGTGAACACGATAACTCCATTCCTAATTAACCGATTGACTTGAAATTTTAAACTTAAGGTCCTCATACCATGAGGATGCGACAATAAGAAATTCAATAAAATTCGATTCAAGATGGCAGAAAAAAATGGCGGATAATGATCAAAAAACCATGTTTTTCACGGTTTTCTCGAAAACGGCTCTAACGATTTTCTTCAAATTCATACCATGGATAGCTATTTATAAGCCCTCCTATTTTGAATTGAATTTCTTATTGTCGGATCCTCATGGTATAAGGACCTTAAGTTTAAAGCTGCCTACACATATACGCGCTTTCCAACCGCACCGAGCACGCTCCGCCCTCGTACCGCCCTCGTCCTCCATCGAACCACAGTCGCTCCGCCCACGCACCTCAGCATGAACGTTACGGAAAATGTTAGATCTTCTCGCGTTCCCCGTCGAACCACTTTTGCACCCCGGTCGATCATCAATCGCTCTGCTGGAGTGACGTTCGGTTGCGGGCAGAGCGAAATCTGTACGCACCTTTAGATTTCAAGTCAGTCGGTTAATTAGGAATGGAGTTATCGTGTTCACAGACACACACACACCACACACACACACACACACACACACACAACACACACACACACACACCACAGAGCAACACCCAAAAATCATGTTTTTGGACTCAGGGGACCTTGAAACGTATCGAAAACATGAAATTAGGGTACCTTAAATTTTTTGGAAGCAATACTTTCCTTACCTATGGTAATAGGGCAAGGAAAGTAAAAAAACTGCGACTATGCCCCGTTTCGGAAAGCCAATTCTCTGTCTCCAGCTGTCTAAAGTCCAGGACTTAGCTAAATCCCGAGCTCGGAAACCGGCCTTAAAGCTTGACGACGCACCCGTTTTACCGTCCACACGCAATGACTTCCATGTTTATTTATTTATTTATTCGTTGATATAATTACAAATCATATGAATATGATCGGGATAGAACAACAGGCATAGCCCAAAACTATTCTGTTCCCAAATTTTGATAAATAATGAAATGTCCGAAAAAATAGGTTATGTTCTCACAGGAAATTTAAAGTTCAAAGTTCTGTCCAAGAATATATATTAGATAGAAATTTTGAATTTAGAATGATTAAAATACCAAATTATAGTCAAATTTTGCACTTAATATCACCGCACTTTGAATAAATTAAGTTATTTCAGAAAATTTTGAAGCCAAAAATATACACACAACTTTCAACTAGGCACAGCTGTTGTCTTTAGTTCCGACTCTTGCTTGACTTTTGCAAAACTCTGATGGTAAACTGTGCGTGTGGACCGGCCTTAACATGAATGGTTGTAATTTGTAACAGGTTTTCGACACACTACCACACGAGCTGTTCACGGCGCAACGTGCCGTTCGCGTGATAGTGACGCCGACGCAGGTCATCAACGTGGAGAAGAAGCATGACAAGCCGGCCGGCATCATCTGGAGTCGGGTGTCGAATCGGCGCTCACCAAGGTGCCCGTTCTCAACATCATCCGCGACGAACTCATCAAGTCAGTAATAATATAATAATAATAATTTTTATTTGTTTGGTAGTTTATCTTTTGATAGTTGACACCTTGTGACCGGACTCTTGTTCAATACAGTACAGTCATTATGAATCACAACTATACAATTGAACATTGTCATGTACAAAGAAAATCTCTTCAATATTTAACAAAAAAAAAAAAAATAACATAATAAAAATATATATATAGCCTATATGATTACACATAATTGTCACATAAAAATTCATTCACATTATAAAAACTTTTTTCAACAAGGAACTTATGAAGATCTTTTTTGAAAGTCATGCTCTTAAAATCTATATTACCAGGCAACTTGTTTAGAAATTTTGTCCCTATGTAGCTAGTTTTTTTCTCAAAAGAGTTAGCCTGTGAGGTGAACGATAAAGTTGTTCCTGTTCTTGTGAAGTGTGAATGTCCTGTGCATTGGTCGTTAAACTGCCCATATTCTTAATCACATATAATAAGTTTTATGCAGCATCCACACTCTCGCCCAATGTGGGCCCGCTTCATAAATGTCACAAGCTACATGAATTATTCTCCTATGAATTTTAACGGACCATGTGACTAGCTATCTGGGCAAGTTGCATATTGAGACGTGAAGCTAGTCTGCTATAGTGAGGTCCACGTTATAATGGCAGTGTTTGATGGTATTGCCATTCTTGTCTATCATTCAACAAAGCGGATAGCGCTATCTCTTTCTCGCTTTGCTCTGTTGCCAGATTGTCTTGCAACAATGTAGAATTGATAATAATAGTTAACAGAATATTCCATCTTAATTATGAAAATTAATATGCCGCCATTTGTTTCTACGAGGGTTAGGGAGCTGAAATTTTCCCAATATATTTTAGAACCTATAGTCAGGTCCACGTTATAATGGCAGTGTTTTATTGGCAATGGTATTGCTATCCTTGTCTATCATTCAACAAAGCGGATAGCGCTATCTCTTTCTCGCTTGCTCTGTTGCCAGATTGTCTTTCAACAATGTAGAATTGATAATAATTAATTAACAGAATATTCCATCTTGATTATGAAAATTAATATGCCGCCATTTTGTTTCTACGAGGGTTAGGGAGATGAAATTTTCCCAGTATATTTTTTAGAACCTATAGTCAGGTCCACGTTATAATGGCAGTGTTTTTTGGCAATGTAAACTGTTTTGTTGTATTTAAATATGTTTGAATAGCTTATGGTTGTAAACTACAGCAGTAGAAAGTCAACTTTTTCTTTGTTGTATTGTGTCTATTGTTGTAATGACTCCTCGTCTAAACACGGACTTCTTCCATATTAGAGGGAGTAATTTTCAGGGAATATATTGTAAAATGTACTTTCTGGAAATAAAATGAATTTGAATGGTATTGCCATCCTTGTCTATCATTCAACAAAGAGTATAGCGCTATCTCTTTCTCGCTTTGCTCTGTTGCCAGATCGTCTTTCAACAATGTAGAATAATAAACAAAATATTTATCTTATTTATGAAAATTCATTATGAAATTATTGAAATATATAATTTCTCGCTTAATAAAATATAATTGATTATTTAAAACTAGAATGATCAGTTAATATTACATCAACGAACCTGTATCAGCTACCGTCTATAGAAGGCATTGACAAGACAGAGGATCGGCAAGGTTTTTCTCCCATCTTTCTCCACTGCCATTATAACGTGGACCTCACTATAGTTTGTAAACTGTGTAAAATTTAAAAATTACGTGCATGAATGAGCACGTAATATAAAATCAAACGTGTAAACCACTTCGTGGGACACGGTGTACTTCAATTATCTGATGATCATACCACTGGAAACGTAATCAGTATAATTTTCAAGATACTATTTAATTTCTACTTTTGTAATTTGTGAATATCGGGGGACCGAGCTTTGCTCTGGAGTGTAAAAGCATAGAAAATTTGTAACGAAAAATTGAATCTATAGTTTATATTTATTTATTCATTTTCTCAGTCGTACAATTAGTTTTACGAGTTTAATTAGTTCTTTTTTGGCTCAATAAAATGAATTTGAATTACAGTTATATGAGGAGGCACAACAGGCTTATGCCCAAAACTGTCCCTTTTCAAATTTATACTTCAGTCCAAATCAAATTTAGGTTAAGTCACTACCACTCATCAAAATAACAATTTATTCACACTTCAAAAAACAAACACATCATCAATGACAAATGAATATACTATGAATTCGATTTAGAATGATATACTATGTTTGCTACAATATTTGTTAATATGCTATGTACTATTCTACACTAACAGCATCTAGTTACTATTTTGGACTTTCTGAAGTAAACATGTTTTATAAAAAAAGAGAGAATAAACGAAAATAAGTTTCTCTGCTGAATTTTTCTTCTTGTGATCAGCTGGATGATCCCACACACATGCACTCGTTCACTCTCTTCCATTACGGTAACGACAGACGAACAAAATTTCCAGCTGTTTTTCCAAGGACGTATTTATCCTTTTGATGTCCTTCAGCGAGTTATCCAAGGATTGAGACCTAGTGCAATCGAATCTTCATATCATAAACCTACTTTGTTCTAAATTTCGAGCCGTTTTCGAGGTCAGTTGAACATAAATATATACCCATATAACCACATAACCATATATATATATATATATAATATATATATATTATATATATATATATATATTACAGTAATTGCTCGCTTAATATAATAGGATTTGAGGAGGAATGAATGCATTTATTGATGTGAATTGCAGAGAGAACGTTGACTGACACTGAAGGCAGATGACACTGACGAAGGAGAACTACGTGAGGCCTATGCTGTTTGGCCGTAACTATTACCGCATCACGGAGCACGAAGGGCGGCAATACGAGGGGCCGTGGCCGTGGCCGGGGGCGGGGTAGAGGAGGCAGGGGAGGAATGGGAAGGAGTGGTATGCGTGGTGTTGGTGGCGGGCGGCTACTATGCGGGAGGTGGAGGCGGTGATGAGGAGAGGAGGCAGGTGAGTGAGGTTAGGTTAGTTTTGTATCAAATTATGGTGTAGTGTATCAAGTTGAGATGATACTGTATCACATTGGCCCATATGAATAAAACCAGAGCAAATGTTCATGAGCAAGAGCATAGAGTATAAGGTTTTGCTCATGAGCAATAGGTAGAAGCAAAAGCATTTGCTCATTTTTATATGAATAAGCTTTACTTTATACTCTTACCTTATGCTCCTGAACTCTGGAGTAAATGCTAACGTATTTTAAAGATTTTTCAGCTGTTTCGCTTTTGTAGCCTTACTTTGTTTATATAGCTCACGGAAGCGCTAAATAATATGCAAGTAGGGGGCACCGCTTGTGTTTGCGTCGTCTGCTCTGTTTTCTATTTATGAATAGAGTTTTAGGTTAGTTGAGTTTGGAATTTTGAAATAATAGCGTGAAAAAATGTCATCTCTATAATAATCTTCAACTTTTGAAGCAAATGCTTCAAAAGGTGAGTCTAGTCTAGAGCAGCTTATCACCTTTTTTGCTCATAGTAAAATGGCTCAACTAATTCGTATGAGGAAGAGGAAACTATACCAGATACGAACACAACCAATAGTTGAGAACTATAAAACTCTTTTTAGATTCAACCATGATATATATCACCATTATTCCTACAAAAGAATAAATACAAAAGATAGCTACCTGATATAAAGATAGCCATCACAAAATAGGAAATAGGCATTTAAGAAGATGAGATTGTAGACGATTATAAGGCTATTGATATTATAAGAAATTACAATTACATACAATAGTTGGTTACAAAAAATTCTTATAATGTGTCCTCTACTTGTTTATTTTTTCTGTGTGGAAATTGACCTACTCGACTATGGCGGACCATGTTCTAGAGTAGGTTTAGACATGTTCTAGAGTAGGTTAGACATGTTCTAGAGTAGGTTGATACTATGGGTGAATGATACCTATGTGTTGATACCTATGAGGTAACACATTAATGACTATTTTGGAAATTTATTAAGTTTTATTTCTCAATGCATTTATTTCCAAAATAATGAATTATAGAGGGATATAGGGAATTTTTTTATATTATAAATAATCATTGAATATTTTAAATAATTTTAATGATCACTTGTAAAACCTCTACATAGCTTTCCACTTCGGTAAAAATTTCATAGTTACGAACAAGTAATTTTGAAAAAAATTTTGGCTACAATAAAAATCTTTGTGAAAAAGGCAAAATCACTTGTTCGCAACAAGCAATTCACTTGTAAACTTGTTGAAATTCATTGTAACTACAAGTTTACAATTCTGCTTTTGTGAAACGCTTGTAATCAGCTGTTCTCCAAAACCATGGTTGGCAACAAGACTTGTAACCTACTTGTACCTTTGTGAAACAGGTCCCTGGTTTTCAACACATTCTTGAGTACGATGTTGGTCTCAAAGCTCCCCCAACCCACAGGGCGCTAGTGCATCTGCTAGTTGAGAATGAAAGTTAAATAGGGATTGTGGTTGTTGCAGCAGGTTGTTGAGAGTGGCCAGGAAGAGGAAGAAGGGGTGGCTGCGGTGCCAGCGGGCAACGGAGGCGGCGGCGGTCGTAGAGGCCGAAACCGCAGGCAGCGCAACCGAACGCCGCACCAACAAGACGCAAGCGGCAACAACAGCGGCGACACAGCGGCGACAACAACGGTGACAACAACGACGCAGCAAACAACAACAACCGTGTTGAAAACAATCGCCCCGAGAACAACCCGCAGAACCAAGAGACGCCAGAACCGGAGGGACAGAGTTACGGAGGGGCAGAAGAATGGCAACGTGAGTGTCCACTTTTCAATTGTCAATTTAGTTGAATCAATTTGATCGTTCAAGTCTCATTTTGTAAGCAGGATGTGATACTTCCACCAAATTTGTTACTGGGGAAAAGAAAACTATACAGAGTGTTTACGAACTCCTTACCAATACTCTAGAGCAATGGTCGCCAAACTTATGAGCCTGTGAGCTAGAATAGCATTTATAAATCTTCTAGTGAGCTACCAAGGAATATCAGACTGAAGAAAGTACGGTACGCAAAATGAAAATTTCACACTTTTATTACCTACTAGCCGTCAGCACGCTTCGCTCGCCGTATCCGTCTAGCCAGGGGGCTCCGCCCCCTGGACCCCCGACTGGATCGTCAAGAATGAAATCAACAGGCCCGCTTCGCTCACCTGCATTTTTCATTTGAGCATTTTTATCATATGTTAGGACAATCCAGTCGGGGGCCAGACTATGTCTGGCTAAACGGATATGGCGAGCGAAGCGAGCCTGACGGCTAGTAATATAATATTCCCAGGATTGAAGTAGCAGTGCCCAATCAATTTTTCTGCCATAAATGCATTTAAATCTTCAACTTTGTGCCAACCTAACAAAGTCAACTCAACTTATGCCAACCTGACAAAATTATTAATTTAGTTGCCAGTTAACAACTGTTTCGAAGAGGTACTCTATCTAGATTATAGTTCTATAGTAACATATGATATGGAATTTCAATTATAATTAGAGAATGCTAAAAGACGAACTTTAAACCCTTAAAAACAACCCTTAGAGTTAAAATATTGCTAAAAGATTTCTTAGTGCGCCTCTAAAGGGCCAACTGAACATACCTACCAAATTTGAACGTTTTTGGTCCGATAGATTTTTAGTTCTGCGAGTGAGTGAGTCAGTCAGTCAGTCAGTCAGTGAGTGCCATTTCGCTTTATATATTACCTATAAAGATACATTTCTAGGGTTGAAATCTACTTATCTCATAGCAAAAAGTATAGCAAAGTTGAAATGTACATTTCAATGAGAGCAGTGGAACTGTTTTTAGTCATCAAGTATTTTCTTGATGTTTGGAGTGTACGTTGTAGCCGCCATTCTGATGCGGTTGTCCAAATGTTCATCAGTCTGTCCCTAAATAGATTTTTTAAGAATTTCATACTTGAAAAAGATGCTTCACACAAGTAAGTAAAGCTGAACATGGCTTTCAACCTCAATGCAACGTGAATTATATTTGGATATTTTTCTTTGGGGACTTGAAGACAAATATTTCCAGTTGTAGAAAGTGATCTGAGAGACAGATCATTTTGAAAATCCACAAATTCCATTTCAACTGAAGCCTGATCTCCACCAAAATGTATTACAACACAAGCTGCAAAATCTTCTGCATAGATCTCTACAAAAGAGAGTTGATGAATTGTACCATATATTATATGCTTTTATAATCTTGAAATCGTTGATCAAACTGTTGCCTCAAGTCTGGAAGAATTGTAACGTATTCTTGGTTATTGCTGCGGTGCTGTGGAGGATTTTTCTCGTCGTTGATTTTCTTCAGACTGGGAAAGTGTTTATAATCAAACTGGACGACATTCTTTTGCACGAGCATTTCTGTGAGCTACTAAAAACTACCCCACGAGCTACCGGTAGCTCGCGATCGACTGTTTGGCGACCACTGCTCTAGAGCATTGTACCTGGGTAGAAAACATATCTAAGTAGCATATTTAAATTGTCCGGAAGTCTTCAGTTACTCACACAGCGGCCATTTTGCTTTTTTCACTTATCTTTTTCTAAATAATGGTTGAACATACGGAATTGAAACTTTGCACGATCATTTATAACAACTAGACAAAGCTAGAAAAAGATTATGATGATTTTTCAAATTCATAAAACAAAATGGCGGCCATTTAAAATTTTGTTTCTCAACCCTACAGAGACACACTTACTTTATGCTAACACAGTAGACACACTGGGGTGTTGAACACCCCAATTTAATTTTGCTTGTTTCTTTGAAAAACATAGAGAAAAAAGTACTTAGCCCATACTTCATCATTTCTCAATCATTTTTGTTCCAAGTGCATACAGAAATCGAAAGTAAAGCACTGCTTGTCAATATTTATACTGATTTTAGAAGTACGTATGTTCCGCCTGAGTGTTGGAGCTTCTAATCTGGTTTTAAGGAATGGCTTGATCATTGCAATGACAACTTTATCAAAAACTCACGTCTCTTCATTTTATTGTTTTGAACCTCAAGTTGTAGAGAATCATAACATTTATTCCGATCTGATCCATCATCCCATACCACATTCGTAGTGGTCAATACAATTAAATCTTTGTAAAAAGTATTTGATAAAAGTCCGTAAAAGACACTCTGGGTGTTTAACCACCCCAAACGAAAACAAGATTACTGACTGGAAGTGGTGGAGAGCAGTTGACAATGCTTCAAACCTAATTTAGACTGGACAAAAATTCCCATCTGTTTGATATTGTCAACTGCAGAACAGTAAAAAAATCCCTGGAGTGTGAAACACCCCAGTGTGTCTCTTTAGGGTTAAATAACTCAAAAACCGTTGGTTTTACAAAAACTTAACAGGAATAACTTTTTTTAGTGAATTTAATTGCCTATCGATTGATACCAGATTTTTTAAGATTGGACCAATATTAACTGAGATATGGCTGCTTTAGTGGTTGGAGACCCACCTTTAGAGGGTTGTGTAACGTTATTTTATTGTTTTTAATGACCTTAAATAGGTTACTATTAACATTCAATGCAAATAGAGATTGTTGCATCATTGAGGCGACTCTATCAGCATGCCTTGGTTTGCACTGCAACAAACTTTCAGTGGTCACCTATCACTAAGGCTACCATAACTCCGTTAATATTGGTCCAATCCTAGAAAATCAGGTACCAATCGATAGGTGATTAAATTTACTAAAAAAAGTTATTCCTGTAAAGTTTTTGTAAAACCAACGGTTTCTGAGTTATTTGAGAAACACAATTTTAAATGGCCGCCATTTTGATCTATGAATTTCAAAAATTATAATTTTTTGTATTGGTAGGGAGTTCGTAAACACTCTGTATATGTAATATGTTTTGGTGGTTATAAAGATAAAAAGAAGGTGAACAGTTACTATAAATTTTAATGAAACCTTATATATTTTTTACATTCAAACAATCAAGATTACTTTATTAGAAGAAACCATATTAATGGCTTCTCGCTTTGCTGCTTTGACACAATTTTTGTGTTAATGAAAAATATAAAAGAAAACTCAAAAGGATAAACCTACCTTTCCGAAAATGGTTTCCTGAATTTCAGTGAATTCACGCTTCCATAGAAAAGATATGAATTTCTTTTGGGAATATTTCGTCACCAGCTGTTATCATTGTAGCTTAAATTAACAGGATGTGTTATTAGTAATTCTCTTTTAAAAAAATGGGATATTGCTCGGCTTGGAATTGTAAAATTAATTCTTCCGACCAAATTATAGTATTCAGATTCCAACTAGATACTGAATTGTTGATTTTATATCTAATTGATTGGGAACTTTCAACTGTCTTTGAGGTTATCCTCTTGTCCCATGCCTTATGAACATCTATATGTTACATCTATATCCATAAACTTTTATATGTTACTAGAATAAAAACAATTTTTTATAATAAATTATTTAACCTTTGTTTATTGAATTTCATTATAAAATAAAAAACCTGAATTTTAATATTATTTAAACCATAATATTGTTTTTAAAATGCATAATGCATGATTCTGTTACGAGTAAGAATTTTGAAATGCGCCGCCAAAAAAAAACAACACAAAATGGCCGCTCAATAAGGAACACGGGTGTGTTTACCTGGTTTCTATAGACCTTGCTTCAGCCACTTCTGTTCCCCTTTTGTATTTTGTAGATGCGGCAAAATGATTTTCTACCTTTTGTCTCTATTTATGAGAATGACTATTATTGGTTACTATTATTGGTATACAAGATGCCAATCAGAGCCGCCTGCAATATAAATTGCAGCACACCCCCTTTTTATGTCTATATTGACTGGACTATTGATAAAATATAAT